>NC_057759.1:3035129-3043098 GCF_004010195.1 Chiloscyllium plagiosum
TCTGGTTATTGACTCTATCTATTCCTCTCATTATTTGTACACCTCGATCAGGTCTCCTCACTTCCTCCTTCTCTCCAGTGAGAAAAGTCCGAGCTTATTCAACCGATCTTCATAAGGCAAGCCCTCCAGTCCAGGCAGCATCCTGGAAAACCTCCTTTGCACCCGCTCCAAAGCCTCTCTATCTTTCCTATAATAGGGCGACCAGAATTGGACACAATATTCCAAGTGTGGTCTCAGCAGGGACTTGTACAGCTGCAGCAAAACCTCACAGTTGATAAACTCGACCACCCTGTTAATGAAAGCCAAAACGCTATATACTTTCTTAACAACCCTATCCACTTCGGTGGCAACTTTGAGGGATCTATGTACTTGTATACCCTGATTCTTCTGTTTCTCGACACTGCCAAGAATCCTATCTTTAATCCTATATTCAGCATTCGAGTTCGACCTTCCAAAATGCATCACTTCGCCTTTATCCAGGTTGAACTCGATCTGCCATTTCTCAACCCAGCTCTGCATCCTGTCTATGTCATGCTGCAGCCTGCCCTCTATTCTATTCACGACACGTCCAACGTTTGAGCCATCTGCAAATTTACTAATGCACCCATCAACCTCCTCATCCAGGTCATTTATAAAAATGACAAACAGCAATGGTCCCAAAACAGATCCTTGCGGAACACCGCTAGTGACGGCACTCCATGAAGAAACTTTGCCATCAACTACTACCCTCTGTCTTCTTCCATCCAGCCAATTCCTAATCCAAACCTCCAACTCACCCTCAATGCCATATCTCCGTATTTTCTGCAGTAGCCTACCATGGGGAACCTTATCAAACGCCTTACTAAAATCCATATATACCACATCTACCGCTTTCCCCTCATCAACCTCCTTCGTCACCTTTTCAAAGAATTCAATAAGGTTTGTGAGGCACGACTTGCCCTTCACAAAACCATGCTGACTATCCTTGAAGCACTATCCTAGTGCTTCCCTCTCCTTGGTGTTGAGGTTATGTGTTTGTCTTTTCCTTGTTATCAGAGGTACGATACTTTGCCTCACTGTTTGTTATGTCTCTTCTGTCAGTCCATTGTTCCTGAGTGTGCATTCTAGTGCTGCTAGGAAGTCTGCTGTCTTGGCGTCCCTGTGGTTGTAGTTGAGTCCCTTGGCCAGTATTGTTCTTTTCGTGTCTGTGAGCTGTCTGTTGGAGAGGTTTTTAACCCAGGTGTGTGTTATGGTATCCTCTTTGTTGTGTGTTAGTTTGGCCATTTTTTCTTTTCGTGCCGTTTTTTTGCGGTGTGTGGTCCTGTTATGTCCTATGGTGACTGCCAGTTCTATGGTCTGGGTCCATTCCTGATTAGTGGTTTTTGAAATTAACGACTTTTGGCGCGCAATTTCTTGTCTGTATTTGTGAAGTCTGTTGTACGCGTCTGTAATCATTACCTGGATCATCCTGAATCCGTTCTAACTGGCTGTGTCTCTGGCTTGTGGATTGTTGACTGGCGGTCTGTATCTGACACATGGTGGAAGGATTCGATTCTTTTGGCATTCATGCAGGAACCGGAGTTGTTTCTCAGCCTTTCCTCATAAGATCTCCCCTCCAGACCAGGCAACATCCTGGTAAATCACCTCTGCACCTTTTGCAAAGCTTCCACATCCTTCCTGTAATGGGGCGGCCAGATCTTTACACAATATTACAAGTGCGGCCGCACTAGCATTTTGTACTTTTGCAGCAAAACATTATGGCTCCGGAACTCAATTCCTCCACCAATAAAACCTAACACACCGATGCTTTCTTAATAGCACTGTCAACGTGGGTGACAACTTTCAGAGATCTATGTACATGGACCCCAAGATCCCTCTGTACATCCACACTCCCAAGAAAGAATCTTTCCATTGATCTAGTATCCTGCCTTCCTGTTATTCTCCCCAAAGTGAATCACCTTACATTTATCTGCATTTAACTCCATTTACCACCTCTCAGCCCAATTCTGCAGTTTATCCAAGTCCCCCTGCAACCTGTAACGTTCTTCCACACTGTCCACTACTCTACCGACTTTAGTGTCATCTACAAACTTACTAGCCCGTCCACCAATGCCTGCGTCTAAGTCATTTATAAAAATGACAAACAAAAATGGTCCAAAACAGATCCTTGTGGCACCACACTAGTAATCGGAATCCAGGCTGATTATTTTCTATCAACCATCACTTGCTGTCTTGTTAAAGAAAGCCAATTTCTAATCCAAACTGCTAAATTTGACTCAGTCCCATGCCTCTGTATCCTCTCTAACAGTCTGCCATGTGGAACCTTATCAAAGGCTTTACTGAAGTCCATGTACATCACATCAATTGCCATACTCTCATCCACATGCTTGGTCACCTGCTCAAAATACTCAATAAGGTTTGTGAGACGTGAACTGCCCTTGACGAAACCATGGTGACTATCTGAAATCAAATTATTGCTTGCTAGATGATTATAAATCCTATCTTTAATAATCCTTTCCTAAACATTTCCTACAACAGATCTAAGGCTCACTGATCTATAATTACCTGGGTCATCATTACTGCCCTTCCTGAACAAGGGCACAACATTTGTAATCCTCCAGTCCTGTCGCACTAATCCTGGAAATAATGACGACTCAAAGATCAAAGCCAAATGCTCTAACACCTCATCCCTAGCTTCCCACAGAATCCTCAGAAAAATCCCATCCAGCCCAGGGGACTTATCTACTTTCATACATTCTAGAATTGATAACACGTCTTCCTTACTAACCTCGATCCTTTCTAGTCTAATATCTTGTATCTCATTCTTCTCCTCTCCAATATTGCTCTCTTTTTCCTGAGTGAAAACCGGTGAGAAATATTCGTTTAGCACCTCTCCGATCTCCACAGGGTCCACACACAAATTCCCACTTCTGTCTTTGGCCCTATTCCTAACCTGGTCATCCTTTTATTCCTCACATCCCTATAAAAGTGAGAAACATTTCTGTTTTTCAGCAGCAGCACGAAGAGTGGGAAGTTAGACCAGGGGCATGTCGGGAGAGGTGAGTCACTGATTTGAGTCTTTAAAAACTAACGTCGAGCGCGGGAATCCTCGATTTCTGTTTTTCAGCAGCAGCAGCAGTACGAAGGGAGTGAGTTTGGACCAGGGAACGGGGAGTCAATGACTTGAGTCTTTAAAATATATATGACAATATAAATCTGATAAATATATATATGACAAACAACAGCAGACCAAGCACCGATCCTTACTTATGCCAGCAGCGATATAAGCAAATGTATCTCTTGTCTCTCACATGCCCAATCACAAACTGACCTCTGCTGGGTTGGGAATTGGAGATGTCCTGAACTCGTTCTTTCTGACGGAGTTTGCAAACAGCAAACAGAAGCAGGAAAGTGATGAGGAGAACAGCAGCAACAGCAGAACCGCCGATCAGGAAGGCAAAACTCCCAGCGGGATCTGGAACACAGAATCGTGAAAGATCACTCTGACTGTCTCAAAGTCACTGAATTTAATATGCTGCCTGAGAAAGCAGGAAACCGTTCCTATTGGAAAAACATGCTGGGAGGACCAGATACCTCAGGGCTAGGAGCAGGAGTAGACCATTTAGCACACCCATTTGATACGTATGACCTCAACGGATCTCAGCTCGGCCTCAACTCCATTTCCCTGACGTGCTCCCTTTAACCCATCACCATTAAAATATCTCTCTACTCCTTAAATTTATTCAGTATCCTGGAATTCACCGCACACTCAGTGGGAGTGAATTTCTCCTCCTGTTCTGAATCTGCACAGATAAAGATCTTTTGGCTTTCTGTCGTAGAGAATTCCACAGCCTCCCCATTCACTGGGTGAAGTGATTTTAAATCATCTCAGTCCTACCCCATCTCCTTTAGCCTGTGACCTCCTGGTTCCGGACTCTCTCCCAATCCCAATCATTTTTGCATTTAGGATTTTGCATTTAGTGGGCGGCACGGTGGCACAGTGGTTAGCACTGCTGCCTCACAGCGCCTGAGACCCGGGTTCAATTCCCGCCTCAGGCGACTGACTGTGTGGAGTTTGCACGTTCTCCCCGTGTCTGCGTGGGTTTCCTCCGGGTGCTCCGGTTTCCTCCCACAGTCCAAAGATGTGCAGGGTCAGGTAAATTGGCCATGCTAAATTACCCGTAGTGTTAGGTAAGGGGTAAATGTAGGGGTAAATGTAGGGGTATGGGTGGGTTTCGCTTCGGCGGGTCGGTGTGGACTTGTTGGGCCGAAGGGCCTGTTTCCACACTGTAATGTAATCTAATGTAATCTAATCTAATCTAATTTCCTCTGCAAATGGTGAAATTCTAAAGGCAGTAGAAATATGGAAAACTGGCCAAGTATCTGGAAACATAGAGTGACGGTCAATGGATATTTTTTGGGGTAGAGTAAATTTCTCGTAGAGCGTACCAGGGGATAGCTTTCTTACCCTTGTTTCTCCTGATGTATTGATGACCAGGATCTTGCAGTTCAGGGGTCCAATTCAAAGATTGAAAATGACACAAAGCATGGGAAAATCATAAACCGTGAAGAGAACGGTTTGGAACTTGGAAAAAGTTGATGGAGTGGGTAGATTGGTGACAGGTCCAGTTCCAAGTAGAGGGAAGTGTGGGTGATGCATTTTGGTGGGAAGAACATTGACATTCAATGCAAAACATGAGGTACAACTCCAAAGGGAGTTGTATGAGGAGAGGGAGTTGGGGGGTTATACGTGCACAGATCATTGAAGGTGAGAGGTCAGAGGGATAATGGTTAACACAGCTCAATGTTCTCAGCGTTACTAATTGGGATGCAGAGTTCGAGGGCACAAGGTGATGTTGAACTTGTACAAGGTACTAGTTAGTCCCCAGTGTTATGACACGGGGCAAACTCTCCTGCTTATTTTAACTCAGCAACACAGAAAAGATTAATCACATGCAGTAATCTGCGAAAATTCGATAGGCCAAGAACTAGTTAAAGTAAAAGTAACAACTGTATTTCTGAAAGTATGACAGAGAATAATTAACTAATAATTATTTACAACTCCTTCTTCTAACCTATCTTTTACCTTCCACAATACTAGTCCGAGAAACTCTCAATTAAGACTTACAAAACATAGAACAAGAACAAGGAACAAAGAAAATTTACAGCCCAGGGCCAGGCCCTTAAAGCCTGAGCCGATCCAAATCTACTGTCTAAACCTGTCGCCCAATTTCTAAGCATCTGTATTCCTCTGCTCCCCACCTATTCATGCATCTGTCTAGACGCATCTTAAATGAATCTACCGTGCCTGCCTCTACCACAACTGCTGGCAATGCGTTCCAGAACCTACCACCCTCTGTGTAAAGTATTTGCCGCGTTTATCCCCGTTAAACTTTTCACCTCTCACCTTGAGAGCGTGATCTCTCGTTATTGAATCCTTCACCCTGGGAAAAAGCTTATCTTTATCCACTCTGTCCATACCCTTCATGATTTTGTAAACCTCAATCAGGTCCCCCCTCAATCTCCTTTTCTCTAATGAAAACAAACCTAAACTACTCAACCTCTCTTCATAGCTAGCACCTTCTATACCAGGTAATATCCTCATAAATCTTCTCTGCACCGTCTCCAAAGCATCCACATCCTTTTGGTAATGTGGCGACCAAAACTGTACACAATATGCTAGATGCGGCCGAACCCAAGTCTTGTATAATTTTAACATTACCTGCCAGCTCTTACACTCAATTCACCGTCCAATGAAGGCAAGCAGACCATATGCCTTCTTGACTAGTCTATTCACCTGTGCAGCAACCTTCAGGGTATAATGGACCTGCACTCCCAGGTCTCTCTGCTCATCAACTTTTCTCAACGCTCTTCCATTCACGGTATAATTCAATCTAGAATTAGACTTGCCAAAATGCATCACCTCACATTTGTCTTGATTGAAATCCCTCTGCCAATTTTCTGCCCAACTCTCCAGTCTATCTATATTCGCCTGTATTCTTTGACGTCCCTTATGCTTTCTGCTACTGTACCAATCATCGTCTCATGTGCAAACTTGCTGATCATACCAACAGTGCCCTCTTCCAGATCATTTATGTATATCACAAACAACAGTGGCCCCTGTAGAACACCACTGGTCCTCTTTCTCCATTTCGAGAAACTCCCTTCAGCTACTACTCTCTGTGTCCTGTTGCTCCGCCAGTTCTTTATCCACCGAGCTAGAACATCCTGCACACCATGTGACTCACTTTCTTTATTAGTCTTCTTATCTATACTCCTGTCTTTATTTCTTCTTCTTGGGGATTCTCCTTCACAGGTTACTGATCGATAAAGGTCAGAAAGAGAGCTATGTTTTCAGGCAGCATTTACGTGCTGGTAGGTTGACAGTTTTCCTCTCAACTGTCCCCAGTCTTATATCCCCAAAGCATCGGATTGTGTCATTGACGTTTTAGATTGTCAGTATACTCAATTCAAACTTGTTTGGAATTCTGTGTTTTTGGGGTAGAAAATTTAACCTGATTGGCCTAATTCGATTCTGTAACTTTTTTTTATCTCCAGGCTACCCTCGCTGCTGGACAAAAAGGTTTTATTCTACCTTTTTTACAAAACACTTGGTGCTGTAAGGGTGGTGTAGGAGGGAGGCCTTCAGGTATTTTGACAATTGGACTCCATTCTGGGGAAGGTGGGACTTGTACAAGCAGGACGGGTTGCACCTGAACCAAAAGGGCACCAATATCCTGGGAGGTAGATTTGCTAGCACTCTTCGGGGGGGCGGGGGGGGGGGGGAGGGGAATTTAAACTAATTTGGCAGGGGGATGGGATCCGGACGTGTAGTCCAGCAAGTAGTTTAGCTGATTTTCAAGATGTCCAAGAATGTAGGGAGGCTGTGGAGAAGGTAGCACTGTCAGGGAATACTTGCGGACACAGAGATGGGTTCAAGTGAGTATACTTCAACGCAAGGAGTATCAGAAATAAGGTGGGTGAACTTAAGGCGTGAATCAGTACCTGGACTACGATGTTGTGGCCATCGCGGAAACGTGGATAGAAGAGGGACAGGAATGGTTATTGGAGGTTCCTGGTTACAGATGTTTCAGTAAGATTAGGGTAGGTGGTCAAAAAGGAGGGGGGTGGCGTTGCTAATTAAAAATGGTATAACGGCTGCAGAAAGGCAGTTCTGCCTTTGGAGGTAGTATGGGCTGAAGTCAGAAATAGGAAAGGTGCAGTCACCATGTTGTGTGTTCACTATAGGTCCCCCAATAGCAGCAGAGATGTGGAGAAACAGATTGGGAAACAGATTTTGGAAAGGTGCAAAAGCCACAGCGTAGTAGTCACGGGCGATTTCAACTTCCCAAATATTGATTGGAAGCTCTTTAGATCAAGAAGATTGGATGGGGCAGTGTTTGTGCAGTGTGTCCAGGAAGCTTTTCTAACTCAGTATGTAGATTGTCCGAACAAAGGGGAGGCCATATTGGATTTGGTACTTGGTAACGAACCGGGATAAGTGATGGGCTTGTTAGTGGGTGAGCATTTTGGTGATGGTGAACACAATTCTGCGACTTTCACCTTGGCTATGGAGAGAGATAGGTGCGTGCAACAGGGTAGGTTTTACAATTGGGGGAAGGGTAAATACGATGCGGCATGACAAGATCTGAGGAGCATAAGTTGGGAGCATAGGCTGTCAGGGAAGGATGTCGTTGAAATGTGGAACTTTTTCAAGGAACAGGTATGACGTGTCCTTGATATGTATGTACCTGTCAGGCAGGAAAGAGATGGTTGTGTGAGGGAACCTTGGTTGGCGAGGGAGGTTGAATGTCTTGTAAAGAGGAAGAAGGAGGCTTACATAAGGTTGAGGAAACATGGTTCAGACAGAGAGTTGGAGGGATACAGGATAGCCAGGAGGGAGCTGAAGAAAGGGATTAGGAGAGCTAAGAGAGGGCATGAAAAATATTTGGCGGATAGGATCAAGGATAACCCCAAGGCCTTTTATGCG
>NC_057759.1:3044709-3064303 GCF_004010195.1 Chiloscyllium plagiosum
CGCCTCATTTTAGGAAAGATGTGGAAGCTTTGGGGAGGGTGCAGAGAAGATTTACCAGGATGTTGCCTGGAATGGAGAAAAGGTCATATGGGGATAGGTTGAGAGTGCTAGGCCTTTTCTCATTGGAATGGCGAAGGATGAGGGGTGACTTGATAGAGGTTTATAAGATGAATCGGGGAATAGATATAGTAGACAGTCAGAGACTTTTTCCCCGGGTACAACAGAGTGTTACAAGGGGACATAAATTTAAGGTGAAGGGTGGAAGGTATAGGGGGATGTCAGGGGTAGGTTCTTTACAGAGAGTGGTGGGGGCATGGAATGCACTGCCTGTGGGAGTGGCAGAATAATTGGTGACCTTTAAGCAGCAATTGGATGGGTACATGGATAGGTGCTTAAGCTAGGACAAATGTTCGGCACAACATTGTGGGCCGAAGGGCCTGTTCTGTGCTGTATTGTTCTATGTTCTATGTTCTAACTGCTGACTTTTAACTCTCTGAAAGGTACAGTACATCCACGTCTTCATACCACCAGCTGCACTATTGTGTACAGTTGTGTGCATCATATTATAGGGAATGATATGGTCACACCAGAAAGCAAGAGAGAGAGTGTCTGCGAGAGAGAGAGAGTACCAAAGCTGTTTACAGGAACAGTTCCAGAATGAGAAAATTCAGCGATGACAATCGATCGAAGAAGTTAGGTACTGTTTTCTCTGGGAGAGGACATGGCTGAGAGTGAGATGGAGATTTTCAAAATCATGGACAGGGGACTGGACAGTGTCAATATGGAGAAGCTGTTTCTACTTGGGAAAAAAGCAAGCGGGAGCAGTACCTGACAAAGGGGTGTGCTCCAAAATCTTGTGATTTCAAATAAACTCATTGGACACTAACCTGGTGTCATCTGACTTCTGACCTTGACCAAATCAGGCATTTGCCAGGTGGTCACCGAGACAGACCATATAACGTCATAGCTACGCTGCAACAAAATATCGCTTAGTAGAAAATCTTTTAATAGAAATAATGAGACCTATGGGAAACGTGGGGTGAGGGACACACCAGCAAATAATATCACGCACGATCACATGTCAACCACCCAAACATCTAACACAAGGTGTGTCATAACCTGAAAGTTGTTTGAAGCGATATGTATTAATGAAACAGAAGTAATTTTATCACAGTAATTTTAAAATGTAAGAAAGCTGTTCTGTGTACAGCACCTCTCACAGAAACCTGTTGTGGAGGCAACTGACATCGACACATGTGCAATACGGCACAAAGACTCAGTCTGGAATTGCACATGCACAGAATGGTATGGGGCTATCGACGCACATGTAGAATGGCACAAAGGCCAGCGCCTGACATCATGCATACTCAGAACAGCATTGTGTCATCGGTACACGTGCAGAATGGCACCAAGACCAGCACCTGACATCACGCATGTGCAGAATGGCATGGGATCTTCTGCGCAATCATCAACGCATGCGCAGAATGGCACTGTGGCCAACACTGACATCATTCATGTACAAAGCAAAGTGCAAAACCCAATCCCCTCTGAGATCATGCTATAGTGAACAGAGGTAAGCGTTCTTGAAAATATCGTTCCCTAATTCTTCAAAGCCAAATTGCACTGAAGAACCGTGTGTTTTCTCAGGTCTACCTGCACCTTATATAGAACATGGAATGAGCATTGTTCAACATTTAATTTTTAATCATTGCTCAGACCATTGAGTATAGGAGCTGAGACGTCATGTTGTGCTTATACGGGATGCTGCTGAGGCAACTTTTGGATTATTGTGTAGAGTTCTGGTCACCCTCCTGTAGGAAGTATATTATTACATTGGAAAGGATGCAGCAATTCATGAATATTATTGAGATTGGAGGATTTCAATTCGAAGGGGAGGCTGGGGCATAGGAAGTTGAAAGGGGACCCAACATGATGGGCATAGACAGGGTGAATAATAAAAGTGTTTTCCCTGGGTAGCGGAGTCGTCAAGTAAACTTCAAGCTGACAGTGGAAAGTTTTAAAAGGAAGTAGGGGTCAAGTTTTTCACCTAGTGGATGATGCGTGTATGGAATGAGCTGCCAAAGGAAGTGGTAGACGGAGGTAGAGTTACAACATTTAAAAAACATTTCAACCTGTCTACGAATAAGACAGGTTGAGAGGTATATGGGCCTAATGCAGGCAAATAGGAGTAGTTTAGTTTGGGAAATGTGGCCGGCATGGCCAAATTGGGATGAAAGCCCTGATTCCATGCTTTGTAAAACCAAGACTTAGTAAAACATCTTCGGCTGGGTTGAAGCAATATGATCAGAATTTGGTCAATTCATTAGCTGACTGCTAGAGAAGTTTCTGAAAGGAGGCACACACTTTGATGTAACATGAGTGGAACAAAGAATTTCTCAGGAGGAGCTGTGGAGACCAAAATTCACAATGTACAGATTCTTGTCCAAGCCCACGTTATAGAAAAATCACGCTTTAGAAACAGTGGTTCAAGTGTTGGTGAGTAATTGCGTTACAGACAAGACGCATTTTAAAAGTTCGCACGTTAAAAACGATATCCCAAATTTGTCAATCACATTACAGCAAATTCTGTTAATGCAATGTGCATTATAACAGAACAACTGGTATGCACCCTGAAGTGATCTTCAGAGCGAAAAAAGAATCATGAGGCAAGATCTACACTAACTCAAATCAGTGTTTGAGTTAGGGTTGAATGTGAATTAAATCAACAAACTGAAGCTAAATGGAGTGAGTTATAGCTAACGTTAAGTCAAATGAGGGAAGAAGTGAATGTATGTTTTATGTTGAGTGCTGCTATCTGAAAGGTTAAATAAAGAAGGGTTTATTGAGTTAAGTACTGAGTTGCTTGCCTACCTTTAGTCTGCAGGATATCTGCGTTTGAGTGTGCTCTCAGACAACATGACAATCTACAATTGATGACTTCTTCCGTTTTGATCCAAACCTGAAATTGTGAGAGTGAGTGGCTTGCTACAGGTGACAGCATGGGTAACGGCATTTTCAGTACCACAGGAGTACATGGCATCCTCCCCCTCAGATGGCACGGTAACATGGAAAGTGGCTGTTCTGGAGTCAATGACTGTCGTGTTACCCAGGAGCTCGTGATGATGATACAGCAAGAGGTTTATAGGGAGTGTCTCTCTTTTTGAGGTACACCAGACGGTAAAGCGGTCACCAATGGGACACAATGGAGCCCTTCAGATCTGAGCTGATGGATGGGCAGCTCAGTGGGACTGAGAAGAAGAGAGAAAATTCCAGCATTGATTAAGTCGCATGCAACAAAAGAAATGATCCCATCAAAAATTGCATACATATGATTTTTACACATAAATACACATTGCCAGTGGTAAAGGTCCAGAGTTAGATATAAACGTCGAATCTTCAGTACAGAAAGAGGCCATTCGGTCTATTGAGTGTTAACATGCAAAAACAAGCACCTTTCTATTCTAACTCTATTTCCATCAGCGCTAGTTCTTAGGGCTACAGGGATCAAAGGGCATGGAGTAAACGAGGAACCATACCACTGAGTTGGATGATCAGCCACGATCAGACTGAGTGGTGAAGCTGGCTTCGAAGGGCTGAATGACTTATTCCTCCTCCTATTGTGTGCGATGTTATGAAAGAACGAATCACGTCAGGTCACTTGTTACGACCAAGATTTCCTACATATTAAAAAGCTCACATTCTACATCACTGAGCTATACTGCCATACGTTAATGCACTTCAATTTGGTTAACGCGATGTGAGTTTTATTCACTTACTGTGGCCAGACAGGAAGCTCAAAATGGCAGGCGTATGAAAAACGGAATAATAAATAAAGCACGCTGGGACATCTAGCCACGCACTGACCAAATTATCTGGTAAATACACTGAAATAAACAAGCTACAGACTCAGACAGGCTGCAGCTGCAGATAGCGCAATATACAATTCACACAGCCCATTTCCTGAACTAAAAAGGTTATTTTTCAAAACACAGAAGTTTCTCACATCCTTATTTGGGAAAATCTACTTGACCTTCATGCCCCTAATGCTTAGAAACGGAGGCCTGAGGAACACCAACCATCAACACATCAATGCCTGATTAGGCCCGATCGATCAGGGTGCTCAAGCTCTGATCGATCCATTGATTAGATTAGATTATCTACAGTGTGGAAACAAGGCCTTCGCAACAACATGTCCACACCACCCCTCTGAAGAGAAACCCACCCAAACCCATTTCCCTACCCTTTATTTAGACCTGACTAACACACCTAACACTGTGGGCAATTTAGCATAGCCAATTCACCAGATCTCAACATCTTTGGATTGTGGGAGGAAACCGGAGTACTAGGAGGAAACTCACGCAGACATGGAGAATGTGCAAACTCCACACAGACAGGCGGGAATCGAACCTAGCACCCTGATGCTGTGAGGCAGCAGTGATAACCACTGAGGCACTGTGCCGCCGTGGTTGGCATCAAAGACCATCCCAAAGGGATGAGAAAACGTCCAGGTATTGGGATCACTGCAACGCAACCGTCAGGAGTGGTAGCTCAAGACAAACAACCATGAAAAGAAGATGACCATTGGACCGCCAGCAGAAGAGCAAATTACCATTGCCACGTGCATGAAAGCCAATATCTAGTGTGGTGATATTTGTCCAGTCAAAGTTAAGTTAAAGAATAAGATAGTTAATTAGACTTATAACGTTAATTATTAGTTTATAGTCTATTGTTATTATAGTATTAGAGGTGCTAAAATCGAAACAAATCGTTTATTACTAATGTTATTAGTCGACTCGCAGTTCTTTTCTGAATATTAGAGTCAAAACACACTGTGTGACAGACGCAAGAAATGGGCGACTCTGGTGGGACTCGATAAGAAGTGACTTTGTTGCTGCAAACTTGAACCCCATGGAACCTAATATTCCCTAAATAATTACCTGTGCTTGAATTAAGAGGACAAAGTCCTACGTGATAGTCAGGAATTCAAGTAAATTGAAGGAATAGAAAGATCGACATTGGACCATACTTCAAAGGGTAAAGCCAGTAAGTAGGTAGGTGTGTTTGTGTGTGTGTGTGTGTGAGAGAGAGAGAGAGGGAGATAGAGAGAGAGAGAGGAAGAGAGAGAACGAGAGAGAGAGGGGGATCCGGTGGGACAGGTAAGGGAAAACACCGTTAGTTGGTACTTGCCCGTTGTGAGTAAGACAGGAACACAGTGAAATCCATACCCTTAGTCTAATTTAGAATGACAAAGGTGCCAGAAAAGACGTTTGTCCGCTTGGGAAATGAAGTTGAGACAATGTAGATATTAGTAAGGAAAGGTGGCCTATCTTGCCATAATTTTGCAGTAATGATGAAATGGGACCAACATATTGAGACAATTTGAGGAAAGTTCTCGAAAATTGGTCTTTCAAACTTGAAAAACCTATAACAATAATATACTGTTTCAGACAATTGCTAGGAACTGAGCAGGAATTTAAAAAGTTTAAAAGTGTGGCGTTTGCAAAGCACACCCAGTCAGACAGCATTGAGGAGCAGGGGCATCAGAAATGAAGAGCTTAGACTCAAAAGGTCGACTCTTCTGCTGCTCAGATGCTGCCTGACTGGCTGTGCTCTTCCTGCGCCACACTTTTAGACTCTGATCTCCAGCGTCTGCAGTCCTCACTCTCGCCCAGAAATTACAAAAGTTACGTAAAGAATCAGAGAATGCAAGGAAAGAAATAGAGTTGCAAGTGAAAATCATGACACAGGAACAAAGAAATCAGGCCAAACTTTACACATGGGGCAATTCCAAACCCAATGTGAGAAAGCGTACAAGGGCACTCTGCGAGCTGTTTCAGCTGCAGATGCCACTGAGAATGAAGTCAGTCAGTTAAAAAGTAAATGTGCAGATCTACAAGCAGCAGTAAATGTTAAAAGCGAAGGAAAGAAGGTAGACGGGGATGGGTCCATGGAAGATGTGCAGCAGAATGCCATGCAAACAGAAGATTGTGGTCTGCCACCAACCTTCCCAGAGACCCAACCTTTTGTAGCAACTTTTTGCAAGGTTTGTGAAGGTTTGTTGCTTAGGTTGAGGTTTAGGGTGTAGGTTTGCTCGCTGAGCTGTAGGTTGGATATCACCCTGTTTAGCAACCCCGGAGAAAGCCCCTGCTGAAATGAACCCGATTACCACTTAAAGACCGGTCAGGGTAAATGGATAAAAACAAGGACTGCAGATGCGGGAAACTAGATTCTCGATTTGAGCGGTGCTGGAAAAGTGCAGCAGTTCATGCAGCATCCGAGGAGCAGGTAAATCGACGTTTCGGGCAAAAGCCCTTCATTTCAAGTCAACATGGGGGCAGTTCAACCTGGTTAATGGGGTAAAACCATAAGCATTATAGCTAGCCATTGATATCAGAGCCTGCACCGTGGTGTTTTCAGCTAGAATTAACCGCTCAACTTATCACTGCCTTAATAATGCCAATCACTCAGTGTCGCCTGTTCAGCTGCTGAAATACATTTCGCTCTTGATTTCATGGGAATTAAATCAATCAAATTGTGCGATCAACTTCTAAATCATATTCACATCAAATTTGTGGTATAACAATTTAGATAGCAGATTGGCTAGTCAACAGACAACAGTGTTAGGATAAATGGGTCTTTTATTTCTATTTGAGTGGGATATAATGAGTGGGAACCGAAAGGGTTAAGCCTTTGTCTCCAACTATTTCTAATCTGCATTCATAATTTGGATACAGGGATAGATGTTACTGCCAGCAAATGTGCAGCTGACACTAAAATAGTTGAGAAACTATAAGCTGTAAGGAAGAAAGAAGACATTTACAAATGGAACCCGAATAGGTTAGGTGATGGTGCCAACATTTGACATTTGATGCACGTTGGTGTGAGGTTACCCATTGTGGTCAAAGGAATAGAAATGCAACTTATTATTCAAGCCGGAGAGAAATCTCGGAATGATTCGGTGCAGAGGGATCAGAGTGTCCTTGTGCATGAACCTTCGAAAGTTGACAAGTGGGGACAGCAGATAATAAGGAAGGCAACTGGCAATTTCTGAAGGAATGGTATAAATAGTAGGGAAGTGTTGCTGCAACTGTGCAAGGCACTAGGGTTTCCACATCTGGAGTATTGCGTAGAGCTTTGGTCCCCTTACTTGAGGAGGGATGCAATTGCATTGGAGGCAGTTCAGCAGAGATTCACTCAGTCGATTCCAGGGTTTTATCTTATGTGGAGAGATTAAACGGTTTCGACCTGTATTCTCTTTAGTTTAGAAGAATGAGAGGAGGTCCAATTGTGGAATATAAGATGGTAAGGGGGGGGTGGGGGTTGTGGTGTTGACAAAGAAGATGGTGAGGGGATGTTTCCTCCTGTGGTACAATCCAGAATGAGAGGTCATTATTTCAGGATAAGGGACTGGGCAGACTGAAAACAGAGATAACGAGGAATGGATTTTCTCAGAGTGGGGAGGGGGTAGGGAGGCGTATAACTGTAGAAATTCACCCATACGCCCTTTCCAGAGTTTGTGGGGGTTGCCAGAACACTGAATAACTTTGAGGAGGAGACGGAAAGATTTTTGATTTTTCCAATCCTCAGCACACTTCCCCATCTGACCAAGATTCCTCTGTAATCTTTGATAACCTTTTTCCTTACTATCAACGATACCTCCTAATTTTGTATCATCTGCCAACTTACTAATCATGCCTTATGTATTCATATCCAGATCATTTATGCAAATAACAAATAACGAACGTCTCAGTACTGACCCCTGTGGCGCACCACTAGTCACAGGCTTCCAGTCTGAGAAACAACCTACAAACATCACTCTCTGTTTCCTAGAGTTGAGCCAATTTTAAATCCATTCAGCTATCTCTCTCTAGATCCCATGCAACGTACCCTTTGTGAATAATCTGTAGTGCAGGAACTTGTCGAAGGCCTTAGTAAAATCCATGTAGAAAACATCCATTTCAGTTATAGACGAGTCATCAGCCTGGCATCGGAATTGTTGATGGGTTTACATTGACCATTGTTTCAAGTCAACATGACGGGTTAAAGAGAGTGGAGGTGGGCAAGTGCAGTTGAGGTTGAGATGTGATCAGCCACAGTCATATGGAACAGGGGAGCAGGCTCCTAAGGGACTAAATGGCCTCCTATTGCTTCTAACCCTTATGTTCTAAAGTGGTACATACCTCGCACATCCACATATTTGTAAGCTGACGTGTGTGTGGGAGCATTGGGATAATGAACAAACTGCATTTGGCATCGATAACGTCCTGTATCCTCTAATGTTACCCGGTCCTTTTCAAAAGAAACACTTTTATTTCTTGTCCGGATCTCAGCCATAACAGAGCCTTCCCGATATAATGTGCAAATAACTTCATCTCGCAAGCTAAACGTGAAGTGACAACTCAACCGCAGTGTGTGTTCATACAACAGAGGTTCTGGCTCAGATTCAATACTCAAAGTCGAATCAGGAGCTGTCAAAAAATAAATGACTCAAATTAATAACAGGATGTAAGCACCAACCAGACCAATCAGCCAAATCCCAACTCATACACATCCCCTGACTCAACCTCAGCGTCCAATGCGACTTTCTGTTCTGCTTCAGCAGGCAACTATGCAACAGGCTCTTCCAATGAGGGTTATCAAACTACTTTTTAAAAGGGGCAGCGAGTTTTGCTTTCTCAGCGTCTTTTCCCCATTTCAGTCCACTATCCAAAGTACAGAAAAACTAATCTGTATTCTCAGGAGAGGTATTATCAGGAGAGGTACATCCCATTGACATGAAAGATAGAGGAGTATCTTTTAAATAGAGAAAGACCGCGGAACGCTATGGTACAGAGGGATTTTGGGGAATCCTTGTATGTGGATTACAAAACAAAATGCTAGGGTGCAACTTCAGTGGGTTACAGGGAATGCAAGTTGTTTTTATTTCAAAGGGAATGGAGTATAAAAGGTGGAGGGTGTTGCTGAAATTAAACACACAAGGCATTGGTCAGACAACAACTTGGAGAAAATGAACAGTTTAGGCCCCATACCTTAGGAAGGATAAACCAGCATTGGAGGCAGTGCAGATAAGGTTCACTCAGCTGAGCCGGATATGGAGGGACTGTGTGACGAGAGAGATCGTGATTAATTGGGCCAGTCCTCATTGGAGTTTACAAGAAGGAGAGGTGGCCTTATTGAATAATCTTCAATAGTCCCAACAGCATAGATATGGAGAGATGTTGTTTCACCTTGTGTGGGATAGCCTGGGACCAGAGGGGCATCGTCTCAGAATAAGATGGGTGGGGTGGTGGAAGAGGTTAGCCAGTGAAGATGAAGATGAGAAGTAATTTATTCTGTCCAAGGGAAGTGAATCTGTGGAACTCTTTACCGCAGAGGGCTATTGAAGCTGAATCATTGAGTGTATCCAAGGCTGAGATCTTTAATTGGAAAGAGTAGAGTTGTAGATGATCAGACTGACTGTGATATCATTGAACACTGGAGCATACGCAATGGGCTAAATGGTTTTATTCTGATTCCACATTTAAAGAAATTGAAAACACAAGGGTCACAAGTCACTGCTATACCGAGATAGCAGTCAGCGCCTGCTAAGTATGGAACAGATATTCGTCTGTGCTGCACCTAGTTAATATTTAGGAAGAACTGTTTCCTAATGTCCTGCATTGACTGTGGAAGAGAAACTGCTAAACGGGGTGTTTAAGAAAGGATTAAAAGAATTCATTAGACTCAGCTTCATAGAATCTTAGAGTCATAGATTCATACAGTACAGTAATAGATACGTTGGTCCAGCGAGTCCATGCGGATCATAATCCCAAAATGACTAGCCCCATCTGCCTGCGCTTGGCTCATCTTCCTGCAAACATTTTTTTTTAAAATTAATGTATTTAGTGAAATGTTTTCTATTAAATGTTGTAACTGTACGCACACCCATCACTTCTCCTGAAAGTTCATTCCATACACGAACCATTGTCTGTGTAAAAACAATTGCCCCATATATCTGTTTTTAAATCGTTCTCCTCTCACCTTAAAACTATGTCTCCTAGTCTTGAAATACCCCACCCTAGGGAAAAAGACACTTGCCATTCATCTTATCCATGATTTTATAAACGTCTGTAAGGTCATCCTCCTCAGCCTCCTACATTCCAGCCTGTCCAACTTCTCTTTTTAACTCAAACCCTCCACTATAACATATCCTGGTAAATATTTTCTGAACATTCTTCTGCTTAATAATATCTTTTCTATAACTGGTCAACCAGAACTGGAGATAGTATTCCAGAAGAGGCCTCACCCACATACTGTACAACCTCAACATGACGTATCAATTCCTATATGCAAAGGTCTGAGCGATGAAGGCAAACATGGTAAATATCACCTTTACCACCTGTCTACCTGTGATGCATGTTTCAAAGAATTATGCACCTGATTCCTAAGTCTCTCTGTTCGAATATACTATCTAAGGCCCTTTGAATTGCATACACGCTGCTCTTGTTTGTTTTACCAAATGCAACACATCACATTTATCCAAATTAAACTCCATCCTCCACTCCTCAGCCCACTGACTCGATCACTTTTCAGGGAGGTTTGTAGTGGGAATACTGTCTCCTTCGTTTTCCTGATATATATCATTAATGATCTAGGTCTTGCTGTGCAGGGGGACCATATCCAAGTTGCAGATAGCACAAATCCTGGGAGAATCATTAGCTATATGGAGAAACGTTATGGAAATCCGATAGGACATTAACAAGTTGGTGGAGTGGGCAGAGAGGTGGCAGATACAATTCAATGCAAAGAGAAGTGTGAGGTGCTGCATTTTGGTGGGATGAACATTGAAAGGCAATATAAAGAAGGTAAAGAGGTTCTGAAGAGGGTGGAGGAAAAGAGGGAACTGGGGTTCATGTGCACAGATCAGTGAAGGTGGCAGAACAGGGGGAGCGCAGTTAATAAAGCATACAGTGTCTTTGCCTTTATTAATAGAGCTGTAAAGTCCGAGTGCAGGGTGGTGATGTCGATTATCCACAAGACACCTGCTAGACCTTAGCTGAAGTATTGTATACAGTTGTGGGCACCATATTATATTTGAGTCCATAACAGACGTGGTATATACATTAAACCATGTGTTTTGTTTAAACTAAAATTGGGAAGTGATCAGGAATTTGGTTTTTAAAATGGAGGTGATGTTCTCTTATCAAGAGATTGTTTCATCCCTGTGTGATTGCACCATCCGTACGTTTTCATTTTTTTTATTTGTGATAACTCCAAGCCATGGCAGTTTGATATGGAAAATTAAAATTCTCAAAGGTATGAAATATAAACTAAAACAGGGAGTTTTGAGAACGTTTGTAGATTAGGTTGACGTTCTGGATGTAGGTTTGAATGCTGAGCTGGAAGGTTTATTTTCAGATGTCTCGTTGCCATACTATTAACATCTTCACTGAGCCTCCGGACGAAGCACTGCTGATGATTCCTGCTTTCTATTTCTATGTTTTAGTACCTTTGGGTTGATGACGTCATTTTCTCTGGTGATGTCATTTCCTATAGTGATGTCATTTCTTGTTCTTTTTCACAGTGGGGGTGGTGGTGGTGGTAAATGGTGTCCAAGTCAATGCATTTGTAGATAGAGTTCCAGTTGGAATACCATGCTTCTCGGAATTCTCGTGTGTCTCTGTTTGGCTTATCCTAGGATGGACGTGTTGTCCTAGTCGATGTGATGTCCTTCCTTATCTGTATGTAAGGATACAAGTAAGAGAGGGTCATGTCGTTCTGTGACTAGCTGATGTTCATGTATCCTGGTGGCTAGTTTTCTGCCTGTTTTTCCAATGTAGTTCTTGTACGGTATTTTGCAAATGACATTAGTTTTGCTTGTTGTCTATATAGGTTCTTTCAAGTTCATTAGCTGCTGTTTTAGTGTGTTGGTGTGTTTGTAGGCTACCACGATGCCACGGGGTCTGAGTAGTTCTGGCTGTCATTTACGATATGTCTTTGATGTAGGGGAGAGTGGATAGGGTTTCTGGGCGCGTTTTGTCTGTCTGTTTGGGTTTGTTGCAGACTGTGTTCATTGGGTATCCATTGTCTAAGAATACACTGTATACATGATTTTCCTCAGTTCTGCGTAGTTCTTCTGTGCTGCTGTGGTGCCTTGTTAAAATAATGTTCTGATGCTGCTTTGTTTCTGGATATTGGGATGATTGCTTCTGTAGTTCAATATTTGGTCGGTGTGTTGTTTTCCTGTAGACGCTGGTTTGAGTTACCCATTGCCTAATCACTCTACTGAGGCATCGGCGAATGGCAGTTTGTTATTATTTTCCTCCTCTTTAGTGAATTTTATGCCATTAAGGTATTATTGATGTTCTTGAAGGTATCGTTGGTTTGTCTGTACGTTTCGTTTTTGAAGGTAAAGTGGCTGGTAAGGCATAGGTCCACTAGCTTGACAGCAACGACAGTACTGTTAAGCTAGTGGACCTTACCACCCACTTTACCTTCAACAACAAAACCTACTGACAAACCAACGAAACACCCATGGGATCTCCGATGTCAGGATTCTTAGCAGACACAATAATGTAGAGATTTGAACAAATAGTTCTGCCAATCATCCAACGCAAACTTTGAGTCCGCTACGTGAATGACACCTTTGTCATCACTAAACAAAACAAATTAGAGGAAACTTTCAAGACATCCCAACATCCACAAACGAAGCTGCATCTGAATATTACTTCAACGATCCACCATACACTGCAGCACAGAGGAACTATGCCGAGCAGAGGAAAATTGCCTATACAGTGTATTCAAATAGAATGGGTGCCCAATTAACACAGTCTGCCTATTTCTCAGCAACAAACCCAAACAAGCAGACAAAACGCGTCCAGAAACCCTAGCCACTCTCCCCTACATCAAAGACATCTCGGAAATGACTACTCAGACCCCTGAGCATCATAGTAGCCCTCAAACGCATCAACACATTAAAACAGCAGCTAATGAACTTCAAAGACCCTATACAGACAACAAGCAAAACTAACGTCATTTACAAAATACCGTGCAAGAACTGTAACAAACACTACATTGTACAAACAGGCAGAAAACCAGCCACCAGGATACATGAACATAAGCTAGCCACAAAACGACATGACCTTCTCTCACTAGTATCCTTACATACATATAAGGAAGGACACCACTTCTACTGGGACAACACATCCATCCTAGGACAAGTCAAACAGAGACACACAAAAGAATTCCTAGAAGCATGGCATTCCAACTGGAACTCTATCAACAAACTGGACTTGGACTCCAGTTACCAGTTCCTGAGAATAAGAACAAGAAATGACATTACCAAGGAAATGACATCACCACAGAAAATGACATTGCCAACCCAAGGAAACCCAAACATAGAAATACAAAGAAGAAATCATCAGGAATGCTTCGTCCAGAGGCTCGCTGAAGATGTTACTTAATATGGTAACAAAACGTCTGAAAATGAACCTTCTCGCTCAGCGAGCACACCTACATCCAGAATTTTTAAAAATTCGTGCCCTCAAAAATTGTGAAAATGTCACACAATCAGAAACATGGGATGAAACATAACATTGAAAATACAAAAATGGAAGGAAGGAGCCAGTTAAGTAGAAAGCTGAAGAGTTGTGTGAGAATGCTAGGAACATAGAAAATAGGAGCAGGAGTACGCCATTCGGCCCATTGAGGGTGCTCTGTCATTCATTGGAATAGTCCAACTCAGTATCCTGTTCCCCACTTTGACTGCCTTACTGTGACGAACAATGTCTAAACCTAATGGGCAGGATCATGTGTACTGATCATATCACAGACTAGCGATCAAGTGGTCCAGGGTGACAATCCCCACAGTGGGTTCGAATTCCACTCCACCCCACCTTCCCCAGGAGAGCAGCTCAGTAACAGAAATCCAGTCTCAGTGAGATCTGGACTTGAGATGGTGTCTGTCTTACCCATCAGCCCCCATATCATCCCCTTCCCGCGTGCCAGTCCTTTCTGCAGAAAAGTCCTTTCTGCAGCCCTCTGTCTGTACCTAGCCCTTCCAGACTCCATTGACACTTGTCCAGCTGCCCAGTCCAAGGGCACGCGGCTCATAATGTGGCAGCAATGCCTGAGAAAGGATTGCGGGGGTGGGGTGGCCAAGATGGGTGGTGGGTACCCATCAATCGAAACAGTGAAGACTCACGAATCTTTGCACATCAGAGCTGCACGAGTGCTACCCCAAGAGAAGACCAATATTCTTTCTTTTCCCTGCCCCATCTATCCCTGGGAATTCTTATAAACACCCCTATCACCTAGATGGGTGCACCTTGAGACAAAGAGTTTGGTTTATCTATCGGCGATGAAACTCACAGGATACTCTCGCGTGAATGATGTTACTGTAGGGTGTTGTACGTGTGGATGTGGAAGGTTGGCATCTGTACTCCCAGCATGCTCCTTTCCAGCAGCCTCAATTATGTAAGTCTTCCCCTTGAACTCTTTGGTAAAGTTGTTTGCGATTCAGTTACATCTCACGAAACTAACCTCTTGACTGTCATTGCAGTGAAGAGTGATCCTGTCTCCAGTTAAGAATCTGTCCCACATTGGCACCATCGTTAGTACGGGTGCTCCAGTCTCCACTGAGGAACCTAATCCATAGAAAAACACATACAAGCAAAGGTAAGAACTCATATCAGCTTACTGCAGCAGCTTGCCACTCTGACAGGTCAAGCTGGCTTGCGCTGATGAATGGTAAGTAACATTCCGACCACACAAATGCCAGGCAATAACCATCTCCAATAAGAGAGAATCGAGCCATCAGCTCCTTGACGTTCGATGGTGTTGCCGTCTCTGAATCGTTTCAATATCAATATGCTGGGGTTAGAGGGAATCTCAACATCGCTCCTTCACTTTCAAAGATATTACCATCACTGAGTCCTTTCCACTATCAGCATTTGGGGCGGGGTTGCCATTGAGAGAGAATAGATCTATCACCCTTTGATGTTCAATGATGTTATTATCACTGAATCCCCCACTATCAACTTCCTGGGAGTTACTATTGAGACATAATTTAACCATCATCCCCTTCATGTCTCCCATTATTGACATTCTGGGGCTATCGTTGAAAGATGATAACCATCGCCCCCTTAATGTTCAATGATGCTACCATCACTCAACCCATCCTCCCACCTCCACAAAAATGTTTGGGTGGTTAACCTTAAAAGAGAATCTAATCCTCGCCCCCTCAATGGAATTAGCATCACTGAATCATCCATTATTAACATCCTGAGGGAGAAAATCTAACCAACGGCCCTTGACATTCAATATTAATGCCATCACTAAATCCCCCAACGATTAAAGTCCTGGGGTTACCTTGACCAGAAACAGAACTGGCCTCGCTATGTAAATATAGTAGTTACAAGAACAGGTTAGATGGTGGGAAGGTAGATTGATGTTTTTACAAGAAGTGAGAAAAGAAGATTGATAAAGGCAGAGTGGTGGGCATTGTCTATATGGATGACAACAAGGTGTTTGACAAGGTTCTGTATAGTAGACTGTTGAGCAGGGTTAGATTACATGGAATATAGGGATACACAATTGGCTGGAAGGTAAGAGACAGAAGGTGGTGGTTTGCTTTTCAGACAGAAGGTCTGGAATCATCAGGGTGCAACAAGTATTGGTTCTGCATACATTGCTTTTCATTATTAATATGAATAATTTGGATGTAAATACAGGAGCTTTGATTTGTAAATTGGCAGACAACAACACAACCGAAGGCAAAATGGATAGTGAAGAAAGTTCTCAGAGTACAATGGAACCTCGATCAGATGGGTTGAAGATTGGCAGATGGAGTTCAATTTAGATAAATGTGACTTGTTGCTTTCTCATAAGGCAAATTTGGGCAGGACTTATACACTTGATGGTAGGGTTCTGGGGAATATTGAAAAACAAGAGACCTTGGAATGCAGGTTCATAGTTCATTGAAGGTGGCATTGTAGGTGGGGGGACGAGGTGAAGAAGGCACTTGGTACGTTTGCCTTTATTGATCAATGCATTGAGTATATGAGTTGGGAGGTCATGTTGTGGCGGTACAGGACATTGGTTCAGCCACTATTGGAATACTGCTATCCGACATATGTTGTGAAACTTGAAAGGGTTCAGAAAACATTAACAGGGATGTTTCCAGGTTTGTAGGGTGTGAGTAGTGTGGAGAGATTGAATGAGCTGAGGCTATTTCCCTGAAGCGTTGGAGGCTGAAGAGTGACATAACAGTTTGATAATATCATGAAGGACATAGATAGGGTGAATAGCCAAGGTCTTTTCCCCATGGTAGAGGAGCACAAAATGCGAGGGCACAGATTTAAAGTGAGAGGATAAAGATTTAGAAGGGAGCTAAGGGGAACCTTTTTCATGCAGAGGGTGGTGCGAGTATGGAATGTGCTGCCAGAGGAAGTTGTGAAGTTGGGTATAATTACAAGATTTAAAAGTCATCTGGATGGGTATATGAATAGCAAGGGTTTTGAAATATATGGGCCAAGTGCTGGAAAATGGGACTTTAGGATATCAGGAGGATAGGAAATGCTGTCCCCTTGTTCAAGAAGCGGAGTAGAAACAACCCTGGTAATTATAGACCAATGAGCCTTACGTCAGTTGTTTGTAAAGTGTTGGATAGAGTTATAAGAGATATGATTTATAATCATCTGGAGAGGAATAAGTTGATTAGGGACAGTCAACACGATTTTGTGAAAAGTAGGTTGTGCCTCACAAACCTCATTCAATTCTTTGAGATGATCACCAGTCAGGTGGATGAGGGTAAAACGGCTCATGGAGTGAGCATGGATTTCAGTAAGGCGTTTGATAAGGTTCTTCACGGTAGAATATTGCACAAGATACGGAGGCATGGGATTAAGGATGATTTAGTGGATTGGATCAGACATTAGCTCACTGAAAGAAGACAGAGGGTGGTGGTTGATGTGAAATATTCATCGTGGAGTTTGGTTACGAGTGGTGTACCGCAAGGATATGTTTTAGTCCACTGCTATTTGTCATTTTCATAAATTACCGAAATGAGGTTGTAGAAGGATGGGTTAGTAAATGTGCGGATGACACTAAGATCGATGGTTTGTAGATAGTGTTGCAGAATGTTGCAGGTTACAGAGGGACATAGCTAAGCTGCAGAGCTGGGCTAAGAGGTGGCAAATGGAGTTTAATGTGGAAAATGTGAGGTGATTCACTTTAGGAGTTTTAGGAACAAAGAATAATGGGCTAATGATAAGATTCCTGGTAGTGTAGATGAGCAGTGTGATCTTAGAGTCCATGTGCATAGATCCCAAGTAGTTGCCACCCAGGTTGATAGGGTTGTTAAGAAGGCATACGGTGTGTTTACTTTTATTACAAAAGGCTTTGCATTTCAGAGCTACAAGGTCATGCTGCTGATTTACAAAATTCTGGTGCAGTCGCTCTTGGAGTATTGTATACATTTCTGGTCACTACATTATAGGAAGGATATGGAAGATTTCGAAAGGTTTTAGAGGTAATTTATTAGGATGTTGCCTGGTATGGAAGAAAGCTTGAGGCTGTTTTAATTGGAGAGAAGAAGATTGATAGGTAACTTCATTGAGGCAGATAAGATAATCAGACATGGTGGACATGAGAGCCTTTTTCCTCAGATGGTGATGGCTAGCATGAGGGGACATAGCTTTAAATTGAGGAGGGATAGGTATAGTGCAGGTGTCAGAGGTTGTGTCGTTACTCAGAAAGCAGTATGGGCATGGAACGTACTGCCTGCAACAGTACTAGACTCAGTAATTATAGGCCACTGGCACATTTAAGGGCATTTTCATGGTCATTGGAAAAACATGTGGATGCAAATGGAATAGAGTAGGATTGACACGTTTCAGAGTGGTTCCACAGGTCGGTGCAATATCGAGAGCCGAAGGGCCTGTACTATAATGTTCTAAATTGTAAGGTCAGTGTGGACGAATTGATCTGAAGGGTCTGTTTCTGTGCCGTGCAACTCAATGACTCTAAGTCAGGAGTGTGATAGACGCAAAATGTTAACTCTGATTTTCTCCTAACACTCACACACCACAGATGTTACTAGTGCTGCTGAATTAGAACATAGAACAGGGAAAAATACAGCACAGAAGAGGCCCTTCAGCTCACGATGTTGTGCGGAGGATTATTCCTAATCTGAAACAAAATAACCTAAACTATGCACCCCTCAATTCACTGCTGTCCATGTGCATGTCCAGCAGTCGCTTAAATGTCCCTTCGACAACCACCACTGGGAACGCAATCCGTGCATTCACAACTCTCTGCATAAAGAACCTGCCTCTGACGTCTCCTCTATATCTTCCCCCGAATATCCTAAATCTATGACCCCTTGTACCAGTCAATTCTGCCCTGGGGAAAAGTCTCTGACTATTAACTTTATTCAATGCCTCTCATTACCTTGTTTATCTCGATCAGGTCACCTCTCTTCCTCCTTCTCCGCAGCGAGATAAGTCCGAACTTAGTCAACCTCTCTTTGTAAGACAAGCCCTCCAGTCTAGGCAGCATCCTGGTAACGTACTTTGCACTCTCTCCAAAGCCTCCATATGTTTCCTATAATAGGGCGACCAGAACTAGACACAATATTCCAAGTCTGGTCTCACCAGGGACTTGCAGAGCTGCAGCAAAACCTCGCAGCTCATAAACTTGATGCTCCTGTTAGTGAAAGCCTAAACACCATATGCTTTCTTAACAACCCTATCCACTTGGGTGGCAACTTTGAGGGATCTATGTACTTCATCCAGCACTTTGTGTTTGTTTCAGATCTCCTACACCTGCAACACTTTGTTTTCCATTATGTAAACACTGACATTAGTGCTGACACTGTGGAGTTCTTCAATATGTCAAGAAAGGAAGGCACACTGGATCTCAACATACCTTCTCGTATTTGTAGAATCATCACTTGCCCTGAAAATACACAATTAGACACAATTTATAAGTTTCATGAGTCTTACTTCAACAAATAGAAAACATTTCAGTGGTTCTACCCTTGAAAATTGTTCCATCTAAAAGTCATGCTTTAAAATGCATCCTCGTGATGTTTCCTACGTCCTGAAATTTTTATTAACAATGCACGGAGATATCTCTCCCATCGTCCAAAACAAATGGGATTGGGAAGTAGATTCAGGTCTGAGATGGAGAGATTTTTAAACAAGATGGAGAATCGAGGGTCATAAGGGAAAGTGAAGTTGAGGATGATCAGATCAGCCATGACCTTATCGAATCGTGGAACAGACTCGATGGGATGACTGGCCTATTGTGATCCTACTTCTTAACATGGGTGACTTGTTCTAATTTGTTCAGGGTGATGCATAATCAGGCTCATTTTTTTAAGGTCACATGTGCATTTATGTGTGTGAGAAAAAATGTGTGCGTAAGAAACAATGCATGAGTGTGTGTGTGCGTGAGAGAGAGAGAGACAGAGAGTGTGAGAGAGCGAGACAGAGCGAGAATGTGTGTGCACAAGAGAGAGAAATTGTGGGAGGCAGTGTGCATGAAGGAGTGGAGTCATGTAGTTGTGTGTGAGAGAGAAGTCTGTGTATGAGAGAAGAGTCTGTGTGAGAAA
>NC_057759.1:3065381-3067965 GCF_004010195.1 Chiloscyllium plagiosum
ATGGGAGGAATAGACAGATGGAAGAAAGAAAGACAAAGAAACAGAGAGAATGGATAAAGAGACAGTGAATGTGGAAACAAGAGAGGGAAAAGGATTTAGGAAACAGAAAAAGGAAGTGGGTAGAGAGAGAAAGAGAGAGATAGGAAGATGGCGAGGTGGGAAACAGAGATGGGAGAGAGAGGGGGGGAGCACAGACAGATTCAGAGCGAGACACAGGGAGAGAGAACTTCTCAGGATCTGGATTTAATTCCCAGTATGGGCGGAGAGTAAATGTTGAATTCATAAAAATCTGGAATTAATGCTGGGCCCAGCCAGCAAAGCACACATCCTGTGAGTGAATTTAAAAAGACACATCAATGAATAATGAGATTGAGTTCAAAGCATCCCTTCGGCCCCTCAAGCCTTCTACACCATTCAATAGGATTACAGTTGGTCCTGCATCTCAAGGCCATATCCAGACAATCCTTACAATATGGAGACAGTTCATTTGATCCAATGAGACCATACCAAACCTCCAAAGAGCATCCCATCTAGACCCATTCCCCCACTCTAACCCTGTAACCCTGTACTTGCAATGGCAAACCTACATAACTGATGTATCCCTGGACAGTATGGGTAATTCCTCATGGCCAATCCACTTAACCTGCACAAAGAATGATAGAATAATAGAGATGTACAGCATAGAAACAGACCCTTCATTCTAACTGATCCATGCCGACCAGATATCCCATCCTAATCTAGTCGCACTTGCCAGCACCTGGCCCATATCCCTCTAAATCCTTCCTATTAAAATACCCATCCAGATGCCTTTTAAGTGTTGCAATTGTACTAGCCTCCACCACTTCCTCTGGCAGTTTATTTCATACAGGTGCACCTACTGTGTGAAAACGTTGCCCCTTCAGTCTCTTTTATATCTTTGCACTCTCCCCTAAACCAATGCCTTCTAGTTCTGGACTTCCTCACTCCAGGAAAAAGACTTGGCCTTTTTATCCGATCCATGACCCTCATGATTTTATAAACCTCTTTAAGGTCACCCCTCATCCTCTGAAACACCAGGGAAAACAGCCCCAGCCTATTCAACCTCTTCCTATAGCACCGATCCTCCAATCCTGGCAACATCCTCGTAAATCTTTTCTGAACCCTTTCAAGTTTCACAATATCCTTTTGCTAGGAAGGAGACCAGAATTGTACACAATATTCCAAAAAGCGGCCTAACCAACATCCTATACAACTGCAACATGACCTCCAAACTCCTATACGCTATACTCCGACCAATAAAGGAAAGCATACCAAACGCCTTCTTCACTATACTATCCACCTGCGACTCTACATTCAAGGAACTGTGAACCTGCACTACAAGGTCTCTTTGTTCAACAACACTCCCCTAGGGTCTTACAATTAAGTGTATAAGTCCTGCTAAGATTTGCTTTCCCAAAATACAACACCTCGCATTTATCTAAATTAAACTCCGTCTGCCACTCCTCAGCCCATTGGCCCATCTGATCAAGGTCCCGTTCTAATCTGAGGTAACCTTCTTCACTGTCCACTACACCTCCAATTTTGGTGTCATCTGCAAATTTACTCACATGTTTGGATTACAAAGAACAAAGAAAATTTACAGCCCAGGAAAAGGCCTTTCTGTCCTCCAATAGACAATAGACAATAGGTGCAGGAGTAGGCCATTCAGCCCTTCGAGTATTCTTAATGGGGCCAAACCAAAGTCTTGCACAATTTTAACATGACCTGCCAGCTCTTATAGTCCTCCATTGTGGTACTGTGGGAAGAAACCGGAGCACCCAGAGGAAACCCATGTAGACATGGGCAGAATGTGCAAACTCCACACAAACGGTTGACTAAGGGTGGAATCGAACCTGGTCCCGGTGCTGTGAAGCAACAGTTCTAAGCCATGATGCTACTACATATTCGCCACTTTGTCTACATTGCACTTGGTTCCTTTCAAATCCAGACAACTATCACTCTTGCTGGATCTATTTCTTCTGCAGGCTGAATCCCCTCTGGGGAAAGATATTTCTCATCTTAGTCATACCCCATCTCCTTTAGATTTCACGTTCTTGGTTGCTGACACCCTCGCCCCCCCCCCCTTATCTCCCACCCCCACCCCGCCTTAACCGGGAGAAACATGTTCTCCACATCTAGTCTGTCCACTCCTTGTAGAAGTTTTCAATCTGATTAACCTCTCTTCTAAACACTCATGAATATGGGCCCCATTCTAATCAACCACCCTTTATAGACAGTCCTGCCACCATGGATATCAGTCCAGTGATCTTCTGCTGCACTCCCTCTCTGGAAAGGATATCTTTTCTAACAGGGAGATGGACACTGGATTACACCTCTTCCCACCCTACCTCTTGCAAAAATGCCATCCCGTATTCCCAATTCCTCCGCCTCCGCCGTATCTGCTCCCAGGAGGAGCAGTTCCACCATAGAACACACCAGATTGCCTCCTTCTTTAGAGACCGCAATTTCCCTTCCCACGTGGTTAAAGATGCCCTCCAACGCATCTCATCCATATCCCGCACCTCTGCCCTCAGACCCCACCCCTCCAACCATAACAAGGACAGAA
>NC_057759.1:3068628-3082263 GCF_004010195.1 Chiloscyllium plagiosum
CTTTATTCTTGATGAAGTGCTTTTGCCCGAAACGTCGATTTTGCCTGTCCTCGGATGCTGCCTGAATTGCTGTGCTCTTCCAGCACCACTGATTCAGAATCTGGTTTCCAGCATCTGCAGTCATTGTTTTTACCAGATGGACACTGTACACCATTTTCCAGAATGTGGTCTCACCACGACCTTGTATAACTTCAGGAAGACACTGCAACATCCGAACTCCAATCCTCCTTTCAATGAAGGCCAATGTCCCATTTCCCTTCCTGATTGCTTGCTGCACCTGCATATTTACTTCTATCAACATCTTATCCCTTTGTCCATCTGCACTTCCCAATGTATCACCATTTTAATCATACTGGCTTTCTGTTTCTCCACACTTGAAGTGTAAAACCTTCACCTTTAACCACATTGTACTGCATCTGCCATGTGTTTGCCCCACTCACTCAAATTGTCTAAATCACCTCCTTTGCACCCTCCTCACAATCCTGGCCAGTTTTGGGTCATGAGCAAACTTGTAACTGTTGCGTTTGGCTCCGTCATTCAGGTCATTAATATATATTAAGAGAGTGGCTGGGGCCCAAGTACTGATTCCTGCAGTAACCCACTAGTCACTATTTGCCTCTTGGGTAAAAGACCCATTTATTCCCACTCTCTTTCCTGTCTATCAACTAATTCTCAATCGACATCAACATAATATCCTCAGTCCCTTGCTTTTACTTTGCACATGAAGCTCCTGTCAAATGTCTTCTGAAAAAGCATACGCTACATCTACTGGTTGTCCCTCATCTATCTTTTAACGCTCAGAAACTGATGGTCGATCTATTAGGAATCTTTCACCTTTCATAAACCCATTCTGGTTTCGTCCAATCCCTTTAATGCTTTGTAAGTGTTCTGGCATCACACCTTTTATAATTAATTCCAGAAATCCCACTGCTAAGTGATGTTCTGCTATCTGGTCTGGAATACTCTGTGTTTATTTTTGTCTCTCTGCCGCCTCCATTTTAAACAGAGGGATTACATTAGCTTCCCTCTAATATGTGGGAATTGTTTCAGATTCTATAGAATCTTTGAACATTATTAACAATGTACCCATTATATCCAGTTCCACTTCCTTAAAGACGCGGAGATGTCAATTATCAGTCCCTGGAGATTTAGCAATCTTCAATCCCACCAAACTCCCCAACACAGTTTGCCTATTATTACTGATTTCCTTCTCTCTTTCTCTCTCCCACAATCTCTCTCTCTCTCTCTCTCTCTCTCTCTCGCACCCTCACACGCTCTCTCTCTCTCCTGCACTCTCTCTTTCTCTCTGGATAGGAGTGTGCTTCTGTTCACATTCCCATTGTACACTGAGCTGAGTCCAGGAGCTGAATGATGGATTTATCCTTTGCAGCCACTCCGAAATTGTGATAAAACCTGGAGATACATACCGAGAAATGGGAGAGAAGAGAAGGCCTCCATTGCAGTGCCCTGCCTGAACGGGGCATGTATTCAGTCAGTGACTCAGTCTGCTGTTTCCTGCTTGTCTGATCCTGATGGTGGAAGGGGAGCAACGGCAAAGTGGGCACATCCAGAGAGTCTGAGAGAGATTGAGGTGGGAGACAGTCATCAGTCACCGGGACCTTTCACCACCACACTTCTCCCCCATTCCCCGCCCACGCCCCCCCCCCCCACCCCCCGACACACACACGCATACACACACCACCCCATCGCCCAATTCCCATTACCCTCCATTCCCCTTCCTGATTAAAAATCTCGGTCTGCACTTAATGACCCAGGTTTGACAGCCCTCTTGTGGTAAAGAATTCCAATGATTGACTCCTCTTTGTGGGAAGAAATTCCTCCTCACCGACAGCACAGAAACAGACCCTTCAGCTCAGCTCCCTCACCTCCTCCCCGCCCCATTCAGTTCTTGGGGCGAAACAGGATCAGCCATTCCTCCCCATCTATGTTTCCAATCTGTCCAATCTCATTGTCCTGAAACAGTGACCCTCTATCCAGACTGGTGCAGGGGGCAGGGATTCAGATTCTTGTATCATTGGCATCTCTTCTGGGGCAGTAGTCACCTGTACAAGAGGGACAGGTTGCATTTGATCTTCAGGGGACCAATATCCTGGTGGGTAGCTTTGCTCGAACCACTTGCGAGGGTTCAATATAGACTTGTAGGGAGGTGGGATTGAAAGCAATAGGGAGGTGAAAGACAAGGCTGATGGTTGTCTAGAAGTTAATGAGAGCAAGTTAAATCCTGAAAGTAGTGTTCTTGATCGCAATACTAGACAGGAAAGGCAAAAGCACAGGAGGAAGCAAAGGTAATCTCGGTAAAATTGGACTTATTTCCATGTCGGAAGCTTGATTGGTAAAACAAATTAAGTGAGGGCATGGATTGGTATATAGGGCTAGGATATTCCAGCTATTACAGAAACATGGCTGAGGGAGGGACAGGACTGGCAACTCCATGTTCCAAGATACAAATGTTATAGATAAGAGAAACGGGGATGCAAGATTGGAGGGGGGGGGGGGGGGGGTTATGTTTTAGATGAGGAAAAATTGAGAAAAGGCCTCCCCCAACAGTCAGCAGGAGACTGAGCAGTAAATATGTAAGGAAGCTGCAAGAATAATACGATTGTAACAATAAGAGACTTTAACTTTCCTAAAACATCGACTTGAAGTCACAGTGTTGAGGGCTTGGATAAAGGGAAATGTAAGTGTGTTCAGAGAGAATTTCCCATGCAGTAGGTATGGGAGGGGCAAAACTTGACCTCCTTTTAGGAAATAAGGCAAGGCAAGACTCAGAATTGTGAGTGAGGGAGCACTTTGGGAACGGTGATCACATTCTATTAGTTTTACAACAGCTACGGAAAAGTAGAGGTCCACAAGCTAAAGTTCTAAATTGGGGCAAGGCCAATTTTGATGGTCTTCGACAGGAATGGCAAAAGGACTTTTGGTAAATGGGAGGCTTTCAGAAGTGTGTTAATGAGCATTCAGAGCCAGCATGTTCCAGTCATAAGTAGGGAACGCTGGATGACTAGAGTTATAGAGGTCCTGGCCTTGTAAAAGGGTAAGGCATAGGACATGTATAGGCAGGTGAAATCCAGTGAATTCTTTGAAGAGTATAGGGGCTATCGGAGTATGCTTAAGAGAGAAACAGGAGTATAAAAAAGTGACACGAAATGGCATTGGCAGATAAGGTAAAGGAAAATCCAAAAAGATTCTACAATTACAAAAATTGTAAAAGAGTGACTGGGGAGAGAATAGGTCCTCTTGAACATCAACATGGTCATCTACATTCAGAGTAAAAAAAAGATGGGTGAGATTCTAAATGAAAATTTAATATCGACATTAGGAGAATTACTTATTGCTTCTCATCTGCCCCAATGGCACCCTTTCCACATACTAGGTACAGTGTTTGGCAGGCTCTAACAAGTCAAGCTTCCAAAATAGCAGCATGATGCCAGAAATGCTTACCCCAGTTTAAAGACAACTGTTGCAAGTGAATGACTTCAGGGGACTCTTTTTCCCTTTTCACCACTGAAATAACTCAGTGAAAACCAATATCCTGTCACCAAGTCACCCTTTACTTACACGTGCACAGTACATGGCACTGACCCAGCTAGCACTGAGCCACCTCTCAAAGTGAACAGAACTCCTGGTACTCCTGTTTTTTTTTTGTTGTTGATGTTTTCACAAGTTTTACAGCATTTATTATAATAATTACAGAAGAAATCATACTTAATAAAAGCTGTGGGCTTCAGCCTCTGGTCATGTCCATTCATAACAGGTTGGCTGAGCACAGATTACTCCTGTTTATTATCTGTCAGCCAGGACTCCCCAATTGGACCAGACTAACAGTCCCAAACAGGGAACTCAGATTATTTGAGGTCCACCTGGCTGACCTTATTCCAGTCACTATGAAAAGAGAGCAAGGAGAATCTCTATAGATAAGCAGGGTCAGATTTGGAAGCAGATGTTTCAAAACTATCAGTGCAAATAAAAAAAAATTCAGGTCAAAAAGCAGAACTCAACAAGAAATCAGAATCGCCCGTGGTTGGGAAAGGCGGTCAATGAGTGCTGTCCAATTCAAAACATAAGGCAGACAAAGTGGCAAAATATCGAGGTAAGTCAGAGAATAGAACATCATTCAGGAACACAGAGATGGTGCTTAAACAGAGAAACTTTATCGTGAAAATAAAAATATTCAAAAAGAGCTTCCATGGATATGTAAAAAAAAGATGAGGGTAGCAATCTGTAGGGCATGCTCTAAACACTACAGAATTTTGGATGATGGTAATTAATTCTGAGCCAAGTTGTGATGGTAAAGGAAGGGCTGCTGCCAACTTAAAGTATTAAGGGAGAAAAGACCCTGGGGCCTGATGGGATCTATACCAGAATGTTGAGATAGGCAAGTAAACAATTGCTGGAACATTGACAGACATCTTTGTATCCGCTTTGGCCACATGTGAAGTCCCAGAAGCCTGGAGAATAACCGAATTTGTCTTACGAAGGGTAGCAAGAATAATCCAGGAAATTACAGGCCTGTGACTCTCATGTTGATGGTAGGGAAATCATTGGAAAAGATTCTAAGGGACATGATCTGTACAAATTTAAAAGCAAATGGATTTATTAGCGATGGACAACAAGGTATTTTATGCTGGTGAGTTCATGTCCCATTAATTTGACAGAGTTTTTGAAGGAGAAACTGATGATTTATGAGGGAGGAGTGGCTGATATTGTCTACATGAACTTCAGTAAAGCCTTTGACAAGATTTCTTGTGGCAGAGTGGTTCTAAAGATGATTTCACATGGTATCGAGGGTGAGCTGGCAAGGTGGATATCGAACTGGCTTAATCATTGGAGACAGAGGGTAGCAGTGGAAGAATGCATTTTGGAGTGGAGGGTTTGACTAGTGGTGTTCCGCAGGGATTAGTGTTGGGACCTCTGCTGTTCGTGATCTACATAAATGAATTGGAGGAAAACGTAGCTGGTCTAATTAGTAGGTTTGCAGACATTAGAGTTTGGTGGAATTGCAGATAGTGAGGAAGATTGTCAGAGGATACTGACAATACTACATACCAGATACCAGATCAAGATCTAGATCAGTTGGAAGCATGGTCAGAAAACTGGCAGATAGAGATTAATCTGGACAAATGTGGGGTGATGTGTTTTGAAATGTCATGTACTGTTGGAAATTATACAGTGAAAGGCATTGATACATATGGGGATCTGGGTGTGCAGGTCCACAGATCACTGAAGGTGGCAGTGCAGACAGATAATGTGGCCAGATAGGCTGCCCAAAATAATTGATTTATGATGAACTTCGATAAAGTGGCCATAAATTAAAGCATGCTAGGAAATGGAAACCAGCCTTTACTACAATCAATCCACATGGTGCAGAATGCAAACAGGCTGCAGCTGCCCACAAACAGTTTGCAAATAAACTTGATAGATGCAGACCCTGCAATACACACCTGGAGTTGGACTAGATTGGGACAACAGAATCTCACCCTTAGGACAATCGGGAGCATCAAAGTCAATTGCTGGGCACGGAGGCACACAGCACCCATATTTGGAGGGGGGCTATGTGCATCCAGCACCTCCAATAATGGACACTTAAGGGCCACACTGCCATCAATGCGCTAACACTGGTTGGGTCTGATCGAACAGGGTAACCAAACCTGATCAATCAATTGGCAGGTCCTCAAGACCCTCACAAAAGGGCGTGAAGATTCAGAAGGGTGAGAATCGCTACAAAACCACGCTCAGCGCTGCAACTCGAGAATAACCACCAAAAGTGAAGACACATCCAAGACCATTGGCAGAAGAGGAAGACATCGCCACGTCGAGCCTGACCAAATTTTAGTGTGATGGTATATGATCATACAAAGTTAGTTAACGTCAATCATTAGTGTCTAGTATAATTTATTGTTCTAATACTAATTGTGTTAAATAAACAAGTATTATTGTGTATCATTATTAAGAGTCAACTCACAGTTCTTTTGCTGTGTGTCAGGTGCAACAGCAAGGTCGCAAAAAAGGACTACAGCATGCTTGCCTTCATTGGAAGGGGCAATGGGGATAAAGATAGGCACGTTATGCTGCACCTTCATACAACCTGAGTTAGTATAGAGTTCAGGTATCCAAACTACCTGGAATATTGTATAGAGTTCAGGTATCCAAACTACCAGAAGTATGTGGATGTGGAGAGGATAAAGAAATGATTTACCAAGATGTTGCCTAGTATGAGGGATATTAGGTATGAAGAAAGGTTGGATAGGCTGGTTTTATTTTCACTGGAATTCTGGAAGATGAGGGACGACTTGATCGAAGTTTATAAGATTGTGAATGACATGGATAGAGTGAAAGGTATGAGGCTTTCTCCCAGGCTGGAGGGCTCAATTACTAGGAGACACTAGGAGACACGTGCTGGGGGAGGATGGATAGGGAAGTCTAAAAGAGATGTGTGAGGCAACTGTTTCACACGTAGGATAGTGAGTGCTTGAAATCCATTGTTAGAGGTGGTGGCGGAAGTTGACAAAATAGCTGCATTCAAGAAATACCTGCACAAATGCATGCACAGGAAGGAGCAGAGGAATACAGATTAATATACAAGGGCAAAATGTGTTGGAGGAGTTTTGGAGGGTTGACGGGCCTGTTCCTGTGCTGGATTATCCTTTGTTCTTAACGCAACTAATGTTTCCAGGGTATCTTCATTAACTACTCTGGGATGTAGATGATCAGGTACTAGTGATTTGTCTACCTTTAACATTATTGTTTACTCCAGCACATTTTCTTTCTCGTCCTGATTTTATTCACTTTTGCCCTCTCACTCAACCCCTAGTTCTATAACAATTCTGGGCACTTACTTGAGTCCTCTAATGTGTTCCTGAAGAAGGGCATGTGCCCGAAACGTCGAATCTTCTGTTCCCTAGATGCTGCCTGACCTGCTGTGCTGTTCCAGCAATAAAGTTTCAGCTTTGATCTCCAGCGTCTGCAGACCTCACTATCTCCTCTAATGTGTCCCAATTCTCTGCCACATCTTTGTTCACCAGGATAATTTCACTTAGATCCTTACTGCACTAGATCTACATTTAAGTTTATAAACTTGTTGTTCTCACATGTTTATAGTTTTTATATATTGCAGCCAATTTCTATGATCACTAAAATTTCAATCTCTTACACTATTTTCTACTCTTGTACACTTACTTTCCTTTTTGGCTGATTTCTAAAATGCTCCCCATCCTTAGGCTTGCTGTTTTATTTTCTCAAGCAATTTTACGTCTCTACTCTTTGGTTCTATACTCTTCATAATCAATTTTGTAACTCAGAGCAGAGCCACCTTTCCTCCTTTTACTCACTTGCGTCAGACAGGAATGAATAATTCTTAGCGTGCAATCTTCTTTTTATAGGTATTTTTATTGAAAAATGAAAATTTTTAAAAATGCTTTTACACAATTACAAAAGTCATACATATAAGTATAAACACCAATATTAAAAATAAATAAGAAAAAAGAAAATAAATAAATTAGATTAGATTACTTACAGTGTGGAAACAGGCCCTTCGGCCCAACAAGTCCACACCGACCCGCCAAAGTCTCTGACGCTGCGAGGCAGCAGTGCTAACCACTGTACCACCGTGCCACCCACCAATAAATAATAACTGAAACAAAAAAAGAGAAAAACCCAACTAACTACTGATCTATTCTACAAACAACCAAAACATAAAATAGGATATCATACATTACTAGCAATAAACAACAGAAAAATTAAATAACTAAGTACACGCTCAAAACAGATTTACATTAAGTCATAATAAAACCTGTATATATACAGGATTCCTCCTCCCGGGGTTCCCCGGACCAGCCAGAACCATTACCACAGCCAGTCAAAAGCCCTGGACAAAACAGCTGAAATATCTGTGTCGATATAGTTCAAAAAGGGCTGCCATATTTTATAGAATAATTCAGTTTTTTGGTGCCCCATATTTGTGAGGAAGTCAAGGGGGATATATTCCATGATTAACCAGTGCCAGTTCGAAAGTCCTGGAGGGTGTTCAGCTGCCCAATTCACTAAAATACTTTTCCGTGCACAAAAGGAGAGAATGGAAAGTAGTTTCCTCCCGTGCACGTCCAGGGAGGGAAAATTTGAAAAGCCCAAGTGTAGAGACACTGGATCCAATCTAATCTCCGTACCCAAGATCTCTGTCAAGGCATTTGCTATTCCGTCCTAATACCTGCGGATCTTATGGCATGCCCATAGACAATGCGTGAGAGTGCCAACTTCTATTTTGCATTTAGGACATATTGGAGATGCTCCTACCTTAAATTTTGCGTGTCGTTCAGATGCTATATGAGCCCTGAGGAATATCTTTAATTGAATACCTTAAGTTCTATTACAAATAGAGATCTTTCTGGCATTTTCCCAAATGTCCTACCACATTTCTGAAGAGATTTCTAACCCCAATTCTTGGTTCCATGTTTCAAGTAAGCGTTCCATGTCTTTTGATACCTCATTGTATAATGAGTGATAAAGAGTACTGATCGAATAAGGCCCCATCGGCCATAGCACGCTTCTCTCCCTATACGATTTTAGGGATTGCCTATCAGTGTGGTCTTCTGTATATAGTCTCGTATTTGGAAATACCGAAAAAGGTCCCTGTTAGGCAGTCCCAGTTTCCGGTGAAACTGCTCAAAAGACATCATAACCTCCCCAACGAACAGGTCCCCCAAGCAAGAGATAACTCTCGACCTCCAAGTTTTAAATGTAGCATCCGTCAGCCCTGGCTGAAATCCCAATGCTCCCACTATAGGCATATAAGGGGATTTTTTTTGCAGGTTACCCTCACCTTGTCACTTTATCCTCCAGGCTTCACTTGTATTTAATACAATAGGGTTTTTGCAATAGTTCATAATAGATCTCATCTTATCCATAAGTAAAAGATTGATGAGGGGACACTTGGGAGGTCTCAATATCTAACCAAATTGATTGTGGGTCACAAGAGACCCAATCAGCTACATAAGATAGTAGAGAGCTCAACTGATACCTCCTAAAGTTTGGAAAGTCCAATCCTCCCCTTGCCTGTGGAAGCTGCAACTTTTCTAATTTGATAAGGGGCTGTCAATGATTCCAGATAAAGTAACCAAGCCAGCCATGGAGCTTACGCAACGCCAGTCTCAGCAACATCAGAGGGAGCATTCTCATAGGATAGAGAAGACAAGATAGAATATTCATTTTAACTAGAGGTACTCTGCCTAACCAGGATATTGGGAGACCTCCCCGGTGTTGAAGGTCCTGACTTATATCCTCTAATAGGTGTACAAAATTGGCTTTAGACAGCTGACCAAATACTGGGGTGAAAAAAATACCTAAGTATAGAAAACCGTCCAGTGACCACTGAAAGGGAAAGCAAGGTCCATCCAGTAAGTTAGAAAAACTGGTGATACCACCCAACAGCATGCCCTCCGATTTCATAAAATTGATTTTATAGCCTGAGAACATACTAAATAGATTGACCACTTGAATTAGGTGGGGCACGGATATCAAAGGATCACTTAAGAAAAGGAGTACATCATCTGCATAGAGAGTAATTTTATGCTTATCTGAACCAACCCTCAGAGCCGTTATGTAAGGGTCAGTTTGCATAGCTTCCGCTAGTGGTTCGATTACAAGCGTAAGTAATAATGGTGAGAGAGGACATCCCTGACGACAGCCCCTAGCAACACTGAAGTAATCCGAACCTAAACCATTGGTGATCATAGCTGTTTTGGGGTCTTTGTACAGTACTGAGAACCATTTAGAAAATACCTCTCCGACTCCGAACCTGTCCAGCGTATAAAAAAAAAGATATGGCCATTCTATCCGATCAAATGTCTTCTCTGCATTCAAGGAGACAGGTAATCCCGGTATTTTTCCCTGTTGACAGGCTTGTATCATGTTTAAGACCCTTCTAATATTATTAGTTGATCTGCGGCCCTTAATAAACCCCTTTTGGTCCTCTTTTATGATGTATGGTAAGATCCTCTCCAACCTTAATGCTAACATTTTAGATAGAATTTTAAAATCTACATTTAGCAAGGATATTGATCTGTATGATGAGCAATCTTCTGGGACCTCCTTTTTTAAGAATGACAGAGATATTTGCTTCTCTTAATGAAGGTGGGAGGAAGCCCTGTCTTTGTGAGTAATTATACATATTTATGAGTGGCCCAGCCAGTTCCCCTATAAATTCTTCATAAAAACTCAACCTCAAATCCGTCTGGTCCAGGTGCTTTGCCACTCTGAAACTGTCTAATTGTGTCGAGTACTTCCTGGGTTGTCAGGGGGGGGCGCATTCAAGATCGACACCTGCCCTGAGGTTAAGCCCAGAAAGGCAAAGTTTTTAAAGAAGGACTCCATCTTCTCAGTTCTATCGTCACAGTCCTGCGATTTATACAGTACAAAATAGAACTTTCTAAAGGCTGCATTGATCTTTTTACGATCACAAGTCAAAGTATCAGCACTTTCTCTAATGGATGTAATAGCTTGAGCAGCCTTTTTTTCCTAGCAAGGTATGCTAGGTATCTGCCAGGCTTGCCACCATAATCATATAATCTCTGCTTTGCGAATAATATTTCCCTCTTTGCTGTTGGGTAAGTGCAGTATTCGAGGCTGCCCTAAGGGCTGTGATCCTTTGTATCTTAGTAATAGAGGGCCTATCAACGTACGCTGTCTGAACTGCCTTCAAGCGAGCCTCGAGCAGGTGCTGTCATTCTCCCTTTTTTCTTTTCTCGGTCACAGAATATGAGATGACCAAACTTCGTGCATAAGCCTTAATGGTCTCCCACATCACTGACGGGTTACTGGCCGTACCTGAATTAATTTCCACAAAGGTTTTGAATTCCTGAGAAAAATATTTTATAAATTTGCTATCCTTCAATAAGAAAGAATCCATACGCCAATGTCGGGGGCCTATCCCATCATCCTTAGTCTTGACTTTCATATATACTGTGGCATGATCAGAAATAGCTATATGACCTATTTTACAAGACAATATGGTATTCAACAGGGTGGAAGCAAAGAACATATCAATTCTGGTATGGCACTTGTGTGGGTTAGAGTAGAAGGTAAAGTCTCTACCCTGGGGGTGAAGGCACCTCCACACATCTACTAGCCCTAGTTCCTTATTCAGATTCACCAGTTGTCTAGATCTCAGAGATATACCCATAATGTTCTTACATATCCTATCTCTCTGTGGGTCCATAATACAGTTAATATCTCCTCCTATAATTATATGGCAACCCCCAAAAGCCATCAACTTAGAGAACGCTTCTCTAAAGGGTGTGCTGGTGGGGCAATAAAGATTCAAAATTCCATATTCCTCTCCATATATTAGGGATTTGATCAGTATATACCATCCAGACTCATCTTTTACCTTGCTTAACATTTGGAAAGTAAGATTCTTCCAAATGAGAATGACTACTCCCCTACTTTTTGAACTGAAAGATGAGAAAAGAACCTGATCAAATCCACCCTGTAGCTAAGCACTCTTTGTCTAGTAGATGTGCCTCATATAAAAGAGCTATGTCAACACTTTCTTTTTTTATTCGGAGATGCCGGTGTTGGACTGGGGTGTACAAAGTTAAAAAATCACAACACCAGGTTATAGTCCAACAGGTTTAATTGGAAGCACACTAGCTTTCGAAGCGACGCTCCTTCATCAGGTGATTGTGGAGGGCTCAATCGTAACACAGAATTTATAGTAAAAATTTGCAGTGTGATGTAACTGAAATTATACATTGAATAATTGATTGTCTGTTAAGCCTTTCATCTGTTAAAATACAGTGATAGTTTCACTTCTTTCATGTGTAAATCACAAAACCCTTTTTTTTAAAAGTTGAATTCTCGGGTTAGCAGTTAACAATGGTGATAGCAAGACAATATGTTGAAGGTGTTAGCCCCCTGTGTTCTCTGTCTATGACCTGATGTTTAGATTGATTTCAATCTAAAAAGTGAGATAACAGAGTTTTACATAAATTCATGCAGTTTTTGAGCTCAGAGTTCTACATGAATTTAGATTAGATTACATTACAGTGTGGAAACAGGCCCTTTGGCCCAACAAGTCCACACCGACCCGCCGAAGCGTAACCCACCCATACCCCTACATTTACCCCTTACCTAACAGTACGGGTAATTTAGCATGGCTAATTCACCTGACCGACACATCTTTAGACTGTGGGAGGAAACCGGAGCAGCCGGAGGTAACCCACGCAGACACGGGGAGAACGTGCAAACTCCACACAGTCAGTCGCCTGAGGCGGGATTAAGGCTGGGTCTCTGGCACAAGATCTATGTGCGCGAGGGGGGGGGGGGGAACGGACGGACGGACGGACGGAGACACACACACACAAATCAAAATAGAGTTGGAGGAGGAAATAATGAACTCCACTCCCTGCGGCGCCCACCTCTCCCTGAACAACTCCAGGGTGTTGGTGGACACCGCGTGCTCCTTCTCCAAGGACACACAAGCCCTAATGTAACCAGGAAGAGGGGCAGGCAGTCGGCCCTAACGACCCCCTCCACGGCCCGCAGTTTGGCCAGGCCCAGGAGCAGACCCACGAGGAGGTCTTCAGACCTGCCTTCCCTCCTCCGTACTGGGTGCCCAAAGATGAGGAGCGTGGGACTGAAGTGCAACCAAAAGCAGAGGAGGTTTTTGAGAAAATCAAAAAGGGAGTGCAAACGCCCACACCCAATATACACGTGGTCCACAGACTCCACAGCACCACAGAACAAGCAGTTGTGCTGGAAGTCCGTGAACCACTGCAATTTGCGGTTGCAGGGGATTGCTGCGTGCAGCACCCCCCACCCCAGATATCCGAGAGAAAGGGGGAGTACTCCCGCATAGAGAGCCCTCCACTGAGGATCCCCACCGCGCGGTGGCAAATGGGCACGCCAAGGCATGTCTGGACGGTGGATGAGGGAGAAGAGGTGGACGGTGTGCAGCAGCAGTCTATATAGGGCCAGCCCTTTTACCCCCTGGAAGGGAACAAAATTAAAATTCCGGAGGTGGCTCAGGTTGTGGGGCACAGGCTCCCGCGGGAAGTACGGGACCTTGGAGCCGATGTGAAATTCTGTGCGGGCTGGGGTGAGCGTGGACGGGATCCCACCGCACACCTGAGCGTCCTCCAATGGTGCACTACGTCGGGTCCGAGCACCGCCGTTAAGGTGTCGGATGGCGGTGGCCACATACCGGACGGCTACCGCTGCCCTGCTTGCTATGTCCTGCGGCAGCACCCAGCACGTCCCCGACCCTGGTCACCCTCGCCGCCACGGCCTTCTCCTCTGACAGCCACTCAAACCCGCGAGTACGAAGGTGTGGATTCCTGAGCAATGGCTCCCTGACGACAGCCGCTAATCCTGACGGAGGGTAGGCGCGGCGCGATTCGATCATGTTCCAGACAGTGATCAGGTCCTGGTAAAAGACAGGCAGCGTCTTGAGGGCAACCTCCAAACCGTCACGGTCGACGAACAGGAGCTGCGTGTCGTAGTTGAGGTTACACACCGGTGTTTTAAAAAATTCTCAAGGTCAGGTTCGTAGGAGAGTAGTCTGACACAGAACAAACGACCAAGAGGCGAGTCTGCTAGAATATGGGCATTTTATCCCCCGCA
>NC_057759.1:3082325-3082875 GCF_004010195.1 Chiloscyllium plagiosum
CTGAACTGGAGACTTTTCCAGCTGATATACTCTTTTCCAGATATAAACATTCATGTGAACAGCAGAGCAAGGCTAAAAAACACATTCCATTCTGGTTACATACAGATAAGAAGATTCACACGGGGAGGTGTGTAATAAGATTCGCACGGGACTAAGCAACACCTCCATTCCGGTTAGATTCACACATGTATTGGGACATAATTTTTAACCGTTTCACCACATGCCACTGCTTGGCCCAATACATGTGTTACATTATGATTCACACATGTATTGGGACATAATTTTACACCACATTCCACTGCTTGGCCCAATACATGTGTTACATTATGCTTAATTCAGTTCAATTCGTTTCAGTTAATTTCAGTTCAGTCAATTCAGTATAGTTCAATTCAGCTCAGTTCAGGTCTGTTCAGTTCAATTCAATTGTGTTCAATTCAGTTCCGTCCATTTCAATTCAATTCTGTTAACTCCGCTTCAGCTTTTTGGACATGCCCACATCCTCCGCTGTACCCCAGGCAAGGGGTTCTCCGGCAGGACTGGGATCCTCTCA
>NC_057759.1:3083275-3093810 GCF_004010195.1 Chiloscyllium plagiosum
TTTCACCACATTCCATTGCTTGGCCCAACACCTCCATTCCGGTTAGATTCACACATGTATTGGGACATAATTTTTAACCGTTTCACCACAACCGGGCAGAAAAAAATACGTCGCAAGGGCGCACCACCTAGAAGGAAGTTCGACGTAAAGGTATCGCTGCAAGGTCTGAAGGCGGAACGTTGCAACCTTGGTGCGGACGCACACCAACGACTGACCTCCCTCCTCAGTAGGGAGACTCAGAACCTGCGCAGCGACCCAGTGCATCTTTTTGTCCCACAAGACGTCGACCAACGTTCGCTGGATGTCAGCGACAAAGCCAGGAGGAGGGACCAAAGTGACCAGCCGGTACCACAGCATGGCGTCCACCAGCTGGTTTATGACCAGCACTCGACTCCTGTAAGATAGCACTCCGAGCAGTCCTGTCCAGCGACCTAGGCGAGCTGAGACTTTGATCTCCAGCTCCTGCCAGTTGGCCGGCCAGGATTCCTCAGCCGGGCTGAGGTAGACCCCCAGGTAGAGCAGATGGGTGGTACTCCAGCTGAACCCCCGTAACTCCTCTGGTAGAGAGTCCACCTGCTACGGACCGACTAGTAGTCCAGAACATTTGGCCCACTTGATCCTGGTGGAAGATGCTGTCGAGTACATGGCCTGGCACTCGTGCATCCTCCCCAGGTCAGCTGGGTTGGTGAAAGTGAGGAGCACTTTGTCGGCGTAGGCAGAGAGGACCAGCCCCGTGCCCACGCCGCGCAGAACCAGCCCCGACAACCTCCTCCGCAAGAGGCGCAGGATAGGCTCCAGGCACAGGGAAGACAGCTGGCAGCCTTGACGCACTCCTCTCCCGAAGCGAAGCGGCGCCGTCAGGGACCCGTTAACTTTAACCAGACACTCTGCGGCGGCATACAAAAGTCAGATCCGGGCAATGAACTGCGTCCCAAACCCGAATGCCCGCAGAGTCCTGAGCAGGTACTCGTGATCAACTCAGTCAAACGCCTTCTCCTGGTCGAGAAGGAAGGTGCTCGGCAGACCAGCCGGTCGACAGAAATGGATCAGGTCCCGGATCAGGTGGATGTTGTCGTGTATCCTCCGGCCTGGGACCGTGTAGGACTGGTCCGGGTGGATCATGTGGGCCAGCACGGAGGCCAGGCGAGAAGACAACACCCTGGCGAAGATTTTGTAGTCTGTTCTGAGGGGGGAGAATGGATGCCAGTTGTTCAAAGAACGAAGGCCCTCCTTCTTTGGCAGCAGCATGATGACCGCCCTGCGCCAAGAAAGGGGCAGCTCTCCGGCATTTAGACACCCCGAAGACCTGTGCGTAGTCGCTCCCCAGGACAACCCAGAACTCCCTGAAGAACTCCACAGTCAGTCCATCCAGTCCCAGGGATTTGCCCGAGAGCCGGTCGAGGGCGCCGGCCAACTCCTCTAAAGTGACGGGAGCGTCGAGCCTTCCGGCGTCCTCCGGGCCGAGCTGCGGCAGGTCCTCCCACAGAACTCTGCGAGCATCCTCGCTGGACGGATCCGGAGAGAACAGAGCCGTGTAATAGTTTTGGACGTGGGCCCTAATGCCCTCTGGATCCGAGACGAGGGACCCGTCGTCGGCCAGCAGCACAAGGAGCTGCTGATGGGTGCCACGCCTTTTTTCCAGTGAGTAGAAGGGGGAGCCACGGTCCAGGTCCTGGAGGAGCTGGATCTGCGACCTCACATATGCGCCCCGCGCCCCGAGCCGCTGCAGGTCCCGGAGCGCGGCCTTCTTCTCTTCATACGCCCCGCGCAGGGCCGGGTCCGCGTCGGACTGACCGAGGCGTGACTCCAGGTCGAACATCTCCCTCGCCAACTCCCCGATCCTGGATTTCCTGCTCTTCGTCGACCACCTCGCGTACTCCTGACAGAAGACGCGGACATGAGCCTTGCCCACGTCCCACCATAGCCTCAGGGAGGGGAAGCTTCCCTGCTTCCTTCTCCAGCCGGGCCAGAAACGACGAAACGATTCCCAGAACCGCTCGTCCTCCAGCAGCAGGTTGTTAAAGTGCCAGTACTCGGAGCCGAGCCTGGCGCCGAACGGAAGGAATTCTGACCAAATCAGGTGATGGTCCGTGCACGGCACCTGCCGCGTGGAGGCCTTCGGAAAACAGGAGCGTGCGCCCGCGAAACGTACAGGGGGTCGATTCTAGACGCTCCGACCCCAGGCCTCACTAATGTGAAGGCGATGGAGTCGGGATGGAGATTCCGCCAGACGTCCACCAGGTCGAAGGACTTGACCAAGTTCCCCCAACCTTCTCCCCGACGCGGGCACCGCCGTGGTCTCTGCCCTCGAGGACGCAGTTAAAATCTCCCCCAGAGGACGACGCACTGGCTCTCGTCGATGGAGGAGAGATGAGCAGACACTTCTTTAAAGAAGCTCGCTTGCCTAGGCCCGGCCAGGGGAGCGTAGACGTTCACCAAGTGAAGCACCGCGCCCCCCAGCTGAACCGTCAGGTGAAGCAAACGGCCTGGGACGGGCTCCCTGACCCCCTAGATCTCTGGCTGAAAATGCTGGGCAAACAAGATAGCCACCCCGCCAGATCTGCGGGTGAGGTGACTCATGTAGACCCCCCCCCCCCCCGCCACTCCAGGCGCCAGGTGGCTTTGTCTCCCGGGGTAGTGTGGGTTTCTTGCAGGAAGCACACCGCATACCTCCCGTGCCAAAGGACCGAGGGGGTCTGGAATCCGCGCTGTGACTCCCTGCTGCCCTTGATGTTGAGGATGGCTATAGTTGTCTCCATGTCGGAAGCGTTGTACAACCACCACCAGTACAGTTAAAAACCTATATACACATTTACAGGGAGGATGAGGGAGGGGCACAGAAGTCCCTCGCCCTCACCAGGAGTGCCCCAGGAAGTTCCTGACTCGCTTTTGCTCATTCACATCGAGCCCAGGCGCCTGGCGAGCAGCGTGGGCCGACCAGTAAACTCTTTCAAAGGAGCTCCAGCGGTCGAGCGTCAGTTGGGCGTTCTCAGTTTCCTCGACAAATTCCCGGAGTTCCTCAAGGGGGATGTGGGGGGGAGATTGGTGGGGGGCACCTGGGCCTCGAAAATGTCACTGCAGACAGAGTCCGCAACGTCCCCAGTGTCCGCCAACTATCCCAAACCCTCCTCCGGGAGGTCGCCCTTGGTCACCGACCCCTCCCCCACCGAGAGGATGGGGGATGGTCCGGCACCGCCAACCGGCCTCAAACCCCCAGCGACCCCACCCCCAGGGTCACCCGCGGTACCTTCCACGGCGCACACCTTCCCGGAACGCCCCGAGTTTCGGTCTTCGGGCGGCAGAGGCTCGGGGCCTCGCTCCTCTCCCGACATCGGGGCGCCTGGCTCCTTGGGGAAAAGGTCCTCCCCCAGGTCGAAGGCCTCCGGAAAAACAGTCTGGGAGGGAGGAGTGAAGATAACACCTTCCTCCCCTCCACCGCTCAACGACCCAGGTGGTCTCCCCGTGGGCGGGCCTGACGCGTTGCGTCTTGAGCGCCTTCTGGCCGGCCGGACGCTCACCCCCGTCCCTGCCAGAGGCTGGAGCATTGAAAGCCTCTGGCTTAGCCTCCGGTGCCGGGGCTGGTGGTGTTGACTTCAGGGGAGGGGGAGTGGGTGCGGCGTCACCACCATCAGCCATTCGCTTGGGCTGGGTAGCCTTCTGGGTGGGGCAGTTTTTTCTTATGTGCCCCACCTCGTGGTACAGGTGGCACCGCACGCCTTCGCCGTCCAGAAGGTGCGGTAGGCCGCGCCCTCATGGAGGAGGGTGAAAGAGCCCTCGGAGACCTCCTCCTGGGCCAGGCAAATGAACACCCGGTGTCGGAAGGAGTATATGTGTCGGAGGGTGGGGTCCTTAAGACCGAGCAGGAGCGGTTGGACACCCGACCGGATCTCCCCCAAGGTGATGAGGTGGAGGAGAAGGAGCTCATTTGAAATGAAGGGCGGGACGTTGGAGATCACGAACCTCTGGGCCGTAACCTCCAAAGGGTCGACGGGCAAATGTGTCCCGCCCAGTGAGCCCCCTCTCCACAGCCAGGTGGACCGCCTGCTTGGTCTTCAGGAAAAACACGGCCTTCCCGTACATCCGGGGCGCAGCGACGATCGCCAGTGGGCCAACCACACTAGCCATGGCCTTGCTGCAGGCCTCTGACATATTGGGGCGGGGATAGGCCTTGACCCCCAGGCGTTTGGTTAGGTGCCTGAAGGGGGTTGACGTTGCGGCCGGGGTTGGGACAGCCGAGCCTAAGGCAGCGGCTACCCTGGCGTAGGTGCGGCTGGGCCCTGTGACCTTCGGGCTCGCCATACTCTGCTGCTGGAAATTGGTAGGCCCCAGGCAGTAGCGGTGAAGGTGGGCCTCTGGCAGCAGCAGTGGTGGAGGTTTTTGGCAAGGGGCCCAATGCCAGTCACCCAAGGCAAGTCCCAGGCAGCGATCGTGGAGTCCGGCCTCAGGCAACAGCAGCGGTGGAGGCAGGCCTCGGGCGAGTCCCAGGTAGACCCTTGGTCGCAGTGGTGGGGGCAGACCTGTTGGGGAGGGTCCACAAGGTAAGTCCCAGGCAGCCCCAAAATTGAGTCCCAGGCAGCAGTAGTGGTGGAGGTTGTGGGGAGGGGTCCAAGGCGAGTCCCAGGCAGCGGTGGTGGAGGCAGGCTCAGGCAACAGCAGCAGTGGAAGCAAGCCTCTGGCAAGTTCTAGGCAGGCCCTTGGTCGCAGCGGTGGGGGCAGGCCTGTTGGGGAGGGTCCCCAAGGCGAGTCCCAGGCAGCAGTGGTGGAGGTCCTGGGAGGGGCCACAAGGCAAGTCCCAGGCAGCAACAGTGAGGCAGGCCCCAAGCAGCAATAGTTGAGGCAGGTACGGGCGGGGTCCCAGAGACCAGCAGTGGGAGTGGGCCCCAGGTCAGCAGCAACACTGCCTTGACCTGGGTGAGGCCCAGGCTGCAGTCCAAAAGTAGGCCCCAGACTCAAAAGGTCTCACCTTCTTTTGCTTCTGCCTCTCCTTCCTCCTTCCTTCCTTTCTTCAGCTCTCTGGATGTAGGGCAGCTAGTCCAGGGACAGTCCCCTTCAAGGAGGAGAGTCCTTGCACGTGCACACACAGTCACACTCGCACTGATCCAACTCTCAATAGGGAAAACACCCTAAGTGGCCACTGACAAGCAGTGCCCTTCACATTAAAGGGCAATGCTGTGTGATCAAACAGTGAAGGGGAGGGCAGGGACTAAATCAAAATAGAGTTGGAGGGGGAAATAATGCACTCCACTCCCTGCGGCGCCCACCTCTCCCTGAACAACTTCAGGGTGTTGGTGGACACTGTGTGCTCCTTCTCCAAGGACACCCGGGCTCTAACGTAGTCACCTTTCTATATGTGGGAGAATGCTGTGTGCTAATTGGCTGCAGTGGTTCCCATGTGAGGAACCTTCAAAAAATTTGGCGAAGTGTAAAATGCTTTGGGACATTCCAAAATTTACGATACCCACATAACAAAAGTTTTGACCAGGGGACGAAGTTTTTCCGTTATGGGAGCCTGACTCCAAAGGGATGTAAACTGCCCCCTGTTGGATAGATGGTCAGTTTGAGACTGTTCAGAGATGGGTTCATTGTCAAAGTGTTCAGTTCAAAGGCACTTTGTGAATATGAAGAAGGGTCACTGGACCTGAACCATTAACACTGTTTCTCTCTCCACAGGTGCTGTCAAACCTGCTGAATATCTTCATCAGTTTGTGGTTTTGCTTGGTTCAGACAGCATCCACATTCTTTGTTTTGTTTTATCGAAGGAGATCATCTTGCTCTCTGGACTGGCCAGGCAAAAGCTGTACTCGCCCCGGGTGGAGGCTCAGTCTTCATCAGTTCAAGGGGAATGTGGAACTGTGTAAATCAGGTGGATTTTAATGTGAATGTTCTTACGTCTTGACATAATATATAAGAACACATCAGCGAATAAGGCACACATAGGGTCAGCGATCACTCATTCATTGACAGAACATTTATAAAACACAAATATCATAGAGACATTAACTGTACTTACCCAGAAACATAATGGTTTTGGGGGAAATACGGGTGGCTCTTAAAAGAGCCTTTGGGTTGTGGGTGTATTTGTTTCCGTTTAATGCAGACCTTCACTTGGAGCTAGTATTCTTGGCCGACTTGGCCAGCTTGGCCAGCTCCCCGGGCAGCAGCAGCGACACGGCGGTCTGGATCTCCCGGGAGCTGATGGTGCTGCGCTTGTTGTAATGGGCCAGGCGGGAAGCCTCCCCCACGATGCGCTCGAAATATCGTTGACGAACGAGTTCATGATGCTCATGGCCTTAGAGGAGATGCCGGTGTCGGGGTGAACCTGCTTCATCACTTTGTAGATGTAGATGGACTAACTTTCTTTCCTGGACCTTTTCCTCCTCTTGCCGCCCTTTACACAGCTGTCTTAGCGCCATTCTTGGAGGGTTGCTGCCCTTCCTTTTCCTCTGCCATCGTCCCGCTCAATTTCAAAAACAGAATAAGGGAAAGCGGGCTCGGAGCTCGCTTTTGATACACTGAAGGCCACACAATGCTAATGAAGGATGGGGGAAAGCCTGATTCCTGATTGGGTAGTTTGCAGGAATGTTAACCTCACTGTGAATAATTAGTTAGGAACTCAATTTGAATCTTCAGAGTTAAAACTCACATAACACCAGATTATAGTCCAACAGGTCCATTTGGAAGCACTGGCTTTCATAGTGCCGCTTGTTCATCAGGTGGTTGTGAAGCAGGACCATAAAACATAGAATTTATAGCAAAAGGTTACAGTATTATGCAGCTGAAATATATGAAACAAACTTAGATTAAGTGTTTCATCTTTTAAAAGGGCGTTTCTCGTTTTGTTACTTAATATGTAAATCACAGAATTCCTCTTAAGTCATGGTCACATTCTCAAGATAACTTCAGGTGTTCGAAGAAAATGTCTTCTCTGCTCAGGCAATGCTTTAAAGGTGTGAGGTTAAAGTCTGTCTGTGTCCCAATCTGGAGTCAGACTGGTTCCATTTGTAAAGTGGGATTTACAAGACTCTTACGTGGATTGATTGTAGGTGATGCATTTTTTTTGAACAAAATAAAATTCTGCAAATACAGATTCACCACATAAACTTTTGTGTGTGCTTGCAAGAGAGAGAGTGAGAAAGAGCGTGTGTGTAAGCTTGGTAAAGTAGTGTGTAAGTGTGATGGGGTATAACCCTGTGAGAGGGTGCATGCATGGGTGAGTGTGGGAGATGTATGTGTGTGCATATAAGATTGAGCTTGTAGATTAGAACATAGAACATAGAACATAGAACATAGAAGAATACAGCGCAGTACAGGCCCTTGGGCCCTCGATGTTGCGCCGATCCAAGCCCACCTAAACTACACTAACGTGTGTGTGTGTGACAGAGTGTATAGTGCATTGGGGTCACCTGTAGTGTGACATGAACCCAAGGTCCCAGTTGAGGCCATCCCCGAACTGGGCTATCAGCCTCTTCTCGGCCATAGATCCTGGATAGCTGAAGTGTTCCCCGACTGGAAGAGAACATCCTTGCCTGGTGATTGTTGTGTGGTGCCCATTCATCCGTTGTCATAGTGTCTGCTCAGTCTCGCCAATGTACCAAGCCTCAGGGCATCCTTGCCTGCAGCGTATGAGATAGACAATGTTGGCCGAGTCACAGTCGGGGAACACTTCAGTCCTACCTTATTCTCTGCTTTGTTCCTGCCTGCCCTGATTGTTTGGCTCGCTCCTTTTCCCATCTATACCAGTCTCACATTAATTTCTGTCCTCACTATTTCCCTGGGTCCCCCACCTTACTAGTTTAAACCTTCAAAGCAGCTCTAACAAATCTCCCTGCCATTCTATATTAGTCATTTTCCAATTCAGGTGAAATCTGTCCTTCTTGTACAGATCACTTCTATCCCACAAGAGATTCCAAAGATCCTAAAATGTGAACACATCACCTTTGTACCAGCTCCTCAATCAAACATTCATCTATGGTTCTATCCTCCAATTCCTACCCTCACGAGCTCAGAGCACCAGAACTTATCCAGATATTAGTACCTTCGAGGACTTCTTTCTTAAATTCCTGCCTAACTTTCTATATTCTCTCTTCAGAATCTCATCCTCTTCCCTTTCTACGTTGTTAGTTCCAATGTGTACAATGACTTCCTGCTGGTCCCTCTTCTGAGAGTATTCTGCAACCTCCTTGAAATATCCTTTATCCTGGCACCATTCGAGGCAACGCACCATTCTGATTTTTCACTGCTGGCTCTGCGTAGAGACCCCGCTATCACAATTGATCGCTTGGAACCTGACATACCCTCATTACATTAGAGCCAGTCTCGCTCTAATGTGGTGCGAATATGGCAATGTAGTTATCTATCTGTACCAGTCCATTTCTGTTATGTGAATATGAGTGTACCAATCATTGAGAGTGATAGTGTTGTTTTAAAAGGAGTATTTTGTCATGTCCACAATAGGTAACATACAACACAATAACGAAGGAATTGGAATAACTTAACTCTATTGGAATACTTAACAGAATAATGGATTCAGTAACTCTTCCTAATTAACTGTTCCAATACAGTAATATCCCATAAACATCCTTGGCAAAAGACAAATTCAATAAAATACGACTCCAGTAGCAAAAATAGAATCTGCAGCTTCTGACTGTAACTGAGAGGGGAAAGCTAGCTTTCCCATCTTCAGGACGCCAACAGTTTGGCTGAAAGCAAAACTAAAAATGTTATTCTGTGAGAGCTTGACCACACCAATTCAGGCTGCTTCTGTTGTTCCAACTTTAAAAAGAGTCTCAAACTGTTTACTCTGGTGGCTCTGGTAGACTTCACCACACTCCTGCAATAAAACCTCTCTTCAACAAGAAAGAAAGGACAAAATGAATATCTTAAAGCCACATTATCATCAAAAATTCCACCCCTCTTAAAAAGAACCCAATTATATACAGTGACGGACTAATTTTTAAAAATTATTTAGCCTTACACTATTAGGACACCACACATATACATTTGATTGACTCTAAGCATGCAAACACTCACTACAACTGTCCACCTTTTCCTGCTATGAAACACTTCCATCTTTTCTCATCAAAGTCGCGACAACACCTTGGCAATTAGTTTCTGTCATCCTGCCATGTATGTAATTTGCAAATTGAATGACTGTGATAATAAGCTTTATCTAACGAGTTTGTAATTTTTGTTCTTAAATTTCTCCAAAAAACAATAAACTCAAGGTGTCCTTCTCAAACATGAAGTATTTTTGTTGATGAGTCTTCGGGTTACCGTCAAGATAGGCCTCAAATTGTTTGCTCTCGTGGCTCGGATTCTCTGCCTTAAATTTGCTCATCACGAACAAAAGGACAAAATAAACCTCCTAAATCCACAGTCTCATCACACAGTGTCCATCTCTCACTTCCTGTATTGTGAATATGAAAATTCATTTATTGACCTGTACCCTTCCATTCTTGTCACGTGAACATATAAATGTTGTCATTAATGTGTCCCCTTTCAGTTATTGCAATTCAAGCATGTGACTGTTGTTATACCCTTTCAGTTTCTGCTGTGTGAATGTGAGTTTAGTTATCAATCTGTATCTGTCAATTTCTGCTAGGTGTAAAAGTGTGAGTGTCAATATATGGCTGTCAGATTTTGTTCTGTGAATAGTTATCAAACTGTACCTGTCAGTTCATGTTCTGTGAAATGGGAGTGTAATCACCTAGTGCCTGTCAGTTTCTGCATTGTGAATATGGGAGTGCACTTATTAATCTTTCTCGGACAGTTACATTTGTATAAAAGCGTCAGCGTATTTATCAATATGTCCGTGCCAATTTCCAATATATGAATCTAATTTTAGTTATCATAACGTACCTTTCAGTTTATCTTTATCTCTGCAAATGAGAGTGTAACCTTCAATCTACCTGATAGTAGTTGAGTTTGATTATTGAGCTGAAGTATCCGTTTCCGATTGGATGAATATTTGAGCACAATTATTTATCTGTGTCTGATACTTTCTGATATCTGAATATGGAAGTGCAGTTGTCAACCCATTCCTGTTGCTTTGTGCAATGAAAATAAGAGAGTGTGTGTCACTTTGTCATGTGAACATCTGAGTGTCATGAATCTATCCATGACAGTGCCTGCAAGGTAGAGAGTGTGTGTGCGCGCGCGCGCGTCAATTGCGTGTCATCATCAATGTCGTTTTGCTTGTTTCTGCAAAGTGAACGAGTGAACAAAGGTATCAATGCAAGCTTGTCAGTTACTATCTGGCAAAGGGACGTAACTCTCTAGCAGCCACTCATATTCTCTGTGAGGGTGTGATTCATAGATAGTCATAGAGTCATAGTCATAGAGATGTACAGCATGGAAACAGACCCTTCGGTCCAACCCGTCCATGCTGACCAGATATCCCAACCCAATCTAGTCCCACCTGCCAGCGGCCGGCCCATATCCCTCCAAACCCTTCCTATTCATATACCCATCCAAATGCCTCTTAAATATTGCAATTGTACCAACCTCCACCACATCCTCTGGCAGCTCATTCCATA
>NC_057759.1:3094102-3106212 GCF_004010195.1 Chiloscyllium plagiosum
ACCTTACCATTAAGTGTATAAGTCCTGCTAAGATTTGCTTTCCCAAAATGCAGCACCTCGCATTTATCTGAATTAAACTCTATCTGCCACTTCTCAGCTCATTGGTCCATCTGGTCCAGATCCTGTTGTAATCTGAGGTAACCCTCTTCTGACATCATTTTTTACCTGATACCATTCCTTGCGAACAATATGCTGATGCTGGCTGTGATCACAGATTACTTATCTTTAATAATATTACAGAGGTGAATTTCTTACAGATAAACTGAATCCAAAATTTGTTACAGGGTGAAAGTGGATTAATTTAGTCAGATGAAACAGTAGGATTTGATCAAATAAGCACTACATGAAAGACCGGGGCACACAAACCAAATGAGGAGGATCACTGACAGATGGAAAATCAATATCTCATCTATGGATCAAATAATAATTGATAACGTTTGAACACCAGTTCCATGGTTTTGAAAAAAGAAATCTTCTTTTTATGTAACTTAATATCATCAGTGCATTTTAACAATATTATTTTTGGACTTTCCATAATATTTTAATGCGTCCAGAGAGTCGTTTTATCCCTCCATTCTGTATAAAACTAACCCACTTCATTAACATTGTCTCTCATAATGTCTCATTGTAGATGTATCATTGGTGCTGATCTGCACATGACTTATAAATAGTGTAGTCAAATAATGATAACTGGAAATATAACTGTCCTTCAATCCAGACTGAACAGTGATTTCTTCAATTCTCTTTATTTTCTGTCTTTTCACCAATGCCGAATTCGCACTTTAACTGGAGTCCAGTAAATAACACTTGATCATACTCTGTCGACCTTATCTGCCCTCTGTGATTCTAGAATAGCGATCTGAATTATTACATAAGTTATCATTTTCTATCATAGAACCGTAGTTTGTCTGTTATAAACCTAATTCTTGTCAATTTTTTCCCTCTGAGTATACATTCTGAAACTTCCCAAATTTTTTCTCTCATATTATAATGACTGAGCACTTGGTATAGGACGTTAGTTTCCATTTATGAAGATAGAAGCATGTCTATGTTCCGATAATTACCCCTGTATTGTTCCCAATCTTAGGCAGATTGCATGATTCCACACAGTCGCTCCAGGTTTTCCAACTTTCCTTGCCTCCGTCACCCTTACATTCAGAATGTGTAATTTTTCTGCAGTATTTCGAAAGCTCAGAAAAATATTGAATTGTCAGGGGTTAACTGGAGTTATTTGTTCAGTGGCTATGGTTAATGTCAGTCTCCATGGATGCTAGTTATGGCACTAGAGTGTTTCCATCTTCTATGAATAAGATACAACTTTCAGTGCATTATCTCCTAGTATTAGGGGAAGCATCAATTTAGACACTAACTGGGATTTGCAGCTCCAGAGATAGGAGGATGAGAGATTAGATTCTGAGATCAAACCACTGGAACGTTACAACAATGGATCAGAATATGAGAGCATCAGACTGGAAATTTACAATGGACAGGGGTTTTTACGGTGGCCTTTACTGGCTTTCTCAGGATTGGCTATCATTAGCATCGCGGATCCAATGTATACTTTGGATTATCCAAGGTGGTTACTATCCCGTTCTCGCAGTTGTTGGTGTTTTCGGTAAGTCGTTGTATCTGTTTCTATCAGGTTGAACTGGATTGGTGCTCGTGATATTGAAATTCGGAAAGACGGAAACCAACATCCTCAATTCCAATCAAAAGTTCCATTCCTTGCAAATTACCAAGTGCAAGTTATGAATAACTCATTAAAAAGCCTCTGTTACCAGTATCTGAGGAGAACTTAGATTGTTTGCAATTTCCACTATCCAGTTTGTCCTGCACTGCTTTATGTCTGCTAGCCTCTTCAGCACCAACATCATAATATTTTAGTCTCCACCTCAGCCTCAGTGCAGTTTCTGAATGAACCATCACATGTGTATTTTTTTTAGTATCCAAATTCAAATGTTCCAATTCTGTTCAGGCCAGACCTTCACAGATAAAATAATTACAGCTGAAGTTGTAACTTGTTATTCTGTCCATGGGTTCTCTCAAATAGAGATATTTGTCAAGTATTCAGGTCATTTAGGAGTTACTCGGAAGCTGAAAATAGTGTCGTGTGGTTAATAGTCCGTTTCTCAGGAAACAATTTGGTGGGGCTTATGTAGAAACCAGGAAGACATCGTCATTTGTTGGAAAAGCCCATCTGCTTTGTACCTAGCCTTTACTGAAGGCAATGTGTTATCCTGGTCTGTGTGACTGCAAAGCCAGAGCAATGTGCTTTGCCCTTTAGTGTCCTGTGGAACCACTGAGCAAAGTGCTCAGCTCAAGGGAACGTCCGGGTGGGCATAAAATGCAGGCTGTACCAAGGATACACCTACAACATGAAAACATGTCAAAAGTAATACTAGTACGCTTCCTCTGCCTGTTTTGAAATGTGCCTTGAAGATGGATTTGTTTTGTGATGTGTATTTTGGAAACTTGGAACAGAGCTGTGTGATCTGCAATGTAGCTTGTTTTTTTTTCAAAAGAAGCAGACAAAGAAAGCATGAGTGGGAGGAGTTCAGCACGCACAGAACTTGGGTTTCTTGGGTTTACTTTTCAGTTGGAGGAGAAAGTGAGGACTGCAGATGCTGGAGATCAGAGCTGAAAATGTGTTGCTGGAAAAGCGCAGCAGGTCAGGCAGCATCCAAGGAACAGGAGAGTCCACGTTTCGGGCATAAGCCCTTCTTCAGGAATGAGGAATGTGTGTCCATCATCCCTCGTGGTTGGAGGGTTCCTAGGTGGAAGATGAGGCGCTCTTCCTCCAACCGTCGTGTTTTCAGTTGTGCATTCGGATTTCAGAGGAAGATCTAGCTATCACTGTCGCTCTGGAAAATCTGGTGATTCCCCCTTACTGCTGTTGTTGTTTTTATATATTTTTGAATTCCCCTGTCGATTTGCCTTTGCCAATAGTTTTTCTAAGATGCTGCTGTAATCGAACAGTTATAAAGTCGTATTTAAATGATACGCTGTTTTGTTTACGATTTTGTGTGAGTTACGGTTAAAGTAATTCTGTTATTTTTATTTTGTGTGGATTTTAACTGTAGTGTAAGAAATAAGCTGTGTTTTGCTAAAACCCAAGTAGTTTGACCTATCGAACTGCATCCAGAATGCACTTGTCTTTAAAATAATAAAAGCTAAAGGTTCAGACCACCACTTTGAGTTTCGAAGGGGTTTGGACTGGAAAAACATGGAACATAGAACATTATAGCGCAATAAAGGCCCTTCGGCCTTCGATGTGGCACCGCAACATTTTAAAAAACGCATTCAGGCATGTTGCAACTCCTGGTTTCAATCCAATTTCGTTTTCTCTCCATTGAACCTGGTCATCTTCAGCTCTAACCACTGCTCTGGCTTTTTTGACGCAGAGATATTGGAGTTGTTAAGGTCAGCAGATGCTGGAGAGCCAGGGTTGATAAAGTATGGCGCTGGAAATGACACAGCAGGTTAGGCGGTATCTGAGAAGTAGGACAGTCGACATTTCGGCAGAATCTTTAATCAGGACCTGACCTAAACATAGACTGCCTTGATCTTCATAAGCTGTCTGTCCTACTGTGCTTTTTCCATCGTCACACTTTAAAGACTCTGATGCTGAGGTAAAAGAAGTGATGCAAGGAAGAGGTCATTCTCCATGCATAGTGATTGAATGAATCTTCCGAAGCCAGACAAAAGAACCAGAGAAGTGGAAAGTGACAGTAAAGCAAGTATTGTGATCAATACTGAGAGTCTTATTGAGGGATTACTTGGGGTATTATTTACAGTTAGACGCTTTGTAAGGAATATTATCCTTGTCAGAGAAAGACTGCAAAGAGGTTTCAACAGTCTAATCTAGAGTATAACCGTATGATGAGTATAGTGTGAAGAATTTTGGTATTTAACCTGTAACTCTGGAAAAGAATAAGTGGTGATTGCATTGAAACTTGAGGGTTACATACAACGTCAACATTGGCTGAACAGATTCGATTATTTACCAAGGGTATGCCATTCTCGATAGTTTATGTGTCTATGCAGCGCGCCTATTTCCAGTGCGAGAGCTCTGCGTTCTGAATACCATCTATCTGCAATATGTGTGTGCAACTCCACTGACAATAATGTTCACAACCCTGACAGCAGCTGCAATACGTCCATTCTGTAAGGGTTAGCCATTTCCACCAGCTCCTGTCCTCCATTGTGAACACTAGTTTGTCTTCTTGGAGATGGAAAATCTCCTCTTGATATTTGGCACAAACCTTCCATTTTGCCTCCTCACCATCAGCAAGCCACATTAAAATAATACATGTGCACCATTAGCAATGGAGCCAGTAGGAACAACATAGAGCAGTCTACCTGTGCAGTCTACACTTCATTCGTTAGTTATGATGGACATCAATAACATCCTTGAATTTCAGTATAAACGGACAGAGGGTTTGAAAGCTCTCTTCCTGTTACTCGTTAAAAACATTAAGTGAATGTTGTCTTGCTGCACATGGACACAGACTATTTCAGGAGCTGAGAGGTCACAAATTGTTCTGATCATTGTGTGAACTTTAAAGAACATCTCCACTTTTGATTTCAGGATAGCAAATGCTATTGATGGAGCAGCTGAAGATGTTTGTGCAGAGGAAGCTACCTTGATGATATTCCGCAGAGATAATTGATGGTCACGAACCACAAGCATCTTCCTTCGTGTTTTGTATCACTTCACCCTGTGGAGAGTTTACAACTCTCGATTATGTTCGATTTTGTTCAGGCTTCTTGATGGCGTCCTCAATCAAATTTTGCCTTTATGTCATCACCAGTCACTCTTAACTGAGCCCACGTGTTCCCTCCTTTGTACCTGTCAATAGGGCATAGTGCAGAGGTGGGTGCAGTGTTCGCTTCATACAGAAGGTAATAAATATCATGAATACTTGATTCAAGCTGGTGAGATAAACTAGATTATTGAAAACGTTTAAAGAAGATTGATGACCTGTAAATGAATTGAGGGATGTGAAGAATTTGTCACGAAAGAAAAGTAATGGTGTCATAGAGTCATACAGGAGAAAGTGAGGAGAGCAGATTCTGGCTATCAGAGTCGAGCAGTGTGATTCAGGAAAAGCACACAAGGTCAGGCAGCATCCGAAGAGAGGAAAATCTATGTACGTTGTTTTATAAGTCATTATGCCCGACGCATCGGTTCTCCTGCTCCTTGGTGCTGCCCGACCTGCTGTGCTTTTCCAGCGCTACACTTTTCGACTCATAGAGACTTACAGTCATACGATTTTGGAAGAAAACCATTCATCCCAACTCGTCCATGGCAACCAGGTTTCCTAAACTGAACTAGTCCCACAGGATTGCTTTTGGTCCATGCTCCAAAACTTCCCAAACCACATACCTTATATGTCTTTTAAATACATTAAATTGTACTCGCCTCTACCTCTTCAGCTGGCAGCTTATTCTATGTATACACCATCGTCTCTTTGAAAAGGTTGTCCCTGGTGTCCCTCTTAAATCGTTTTCACCCTCAGCTTCAACTTGTGCCCTTCAATTTTAGATTCCTGTACCTTGGGGAAAAGACCTTGGTTAGCTTTGTCATCTATGCCCCTTATTGCTTTACAACAATGGTCGTGGTTGTGGGTTTAGAAGATGGTGTCTGAGGATCTTTGGTGAATCTCTGCAGTGTGTCTTGTTGATATGAGACACTGCGGCTACCGAGAGTCAGTGGTGAATTGAATGTATTTTTGTGGCTGTGGTGCCAATCCTGAGGGCAGCTCTGCCCCGGGATGATGTCAACTTTCTTGTGTGTTATTCGGTCATTCCATCACTCTCCTGACTTTAACGTGCAGATTCTGGGCATATTTTGGGGAGTCATGAGTTGAGTTCCTGACCACAGTATTCATCGCATCTGATCTACTATTGAAACCACTGAGCTTCTGTGGGTTCCAGTTCAGTTTCTGTTCAATGATAACCCCGAGGATGTTGATAGTGGGAGATTCAGTGATGAAACATCCATGGAATTTCAATGGATGGTGTTTACATTGTTTCTTATTGGTGATGACCAAGCCTGGCATCTTTACATCATGAATGCTTCTTACCATTTGTCAGACCAAGCCTTGATATTCTCCAGTTCTTATTGCATTTGGATAAAAATTGCTTCAGCGTCTGAGGATGAGCGAATAGTGCTAGACATCGTGCAATCATCGACGAACATCTGTACTTACGATAGAGGCAATATTATTCACATGGAGCATGTGAAAAAGAATTGTATGCATTACTCCAAATGTAGCATTATCATTGCCTTGCAGAGCCGTAAGATGACATTCAAATACCTGTACTCAATACGCTGATGGATGAAGGCAAGCATGCCAAACTACTTCTTCACCGTCCTGACTACCTGTGACACCCCTTTAAGGAAATATCTACCTCCATACCTTTGTTTCTCTATTAACAATACTCCACAAGCTCTCTTGTTTCTGAGCAACAAACCCAAAGAAGCAGACACAACACGTCCACAAATCCTAGCCACTCTCCCCTACATTAAAGACATCTCAGGAATGACTGATGGACTACTCAGACCTCTTGGCATCATGGTAGCCCACAAACCAACCAATACGCTAAAATAGCAGCTAATGAACTTGAAAGACCCTAAACAGGCAACAAGCAAAACCAATGTCATTTACAAATGACCTTGCAAGGACTGCAACAAAGACTACATTGGACAAACAGGCAGAAAACTAGCCACCAGGATACATGAACACTAACTAGTCACAAAAAAGACATGACCCTCTCTCACTAGTATCCTCACATACGGATGAGGAAGGACACCACTTTGAGTGGGACAACACGTCCATCCTAGGACAAGCCAAACAAAGGCACGCACGAGAATTCCCAGAACCATGGCATTCCAACAAACACATTGAGTTAGACCCCATCTACCACCCTCTGAGAAAAGGACCAGGAAGTGGTCACCACAGGAAATAACATCACCACAGGAAATGACATCACCAACCCAAAGAAACCCAAACATATAAATACAAAGCAGGAATTTTCAGCATTGCTTCGCCTGAGGCCCATTGAAGATATTACCTAGTAGGGTAACGAAACGTCTGTAAATGAACTTTCCAGCACAGCGAGTAAACCTATGTCCATAACCTCAACCTGAGCTGCAAATCTTCTCAAAACTCGCTACCAAGTGTTTAGAGGTTTAAGCTTCCTTTCTCTTAACGGCACATTACATGGCTCCAACTCTCCAACATTATACTGTTCCAATAAAAATTCAAATTGTTGTCAAAACAGCAATCAACTCAGGACACCACTTTGACTGGGACAACACGTCCATCCTAGGACAAGCCAAACAAAGGCACGCACGAGAATTCCTAGAACCATGGTATTCCAACAAACACATTGAGTTAGACCCCATCTACCACCCTCTGAGAAAAGGACCAGGAAGTGGTCACCACAGGAAATAACATCACCACAGGAAATGACATCACCAACCCAAAGAAACCCAAACATATAAATAGAAAGCAGGAATTTTCAGCATTGCTTCGCCTGAGGCCCATTGAAGATATTACCTAGTAGGGTAACGAAACGTCTGGAAATGAACCTTCCAGCACAGCGAGTAAACCTACGTCCATAACCTCAACCTGAGCTGCAAATCTTCTCAAAACTCGCTACCAAGTGTTTAGAAGTTTAAGCTTCCTTTCTCTTAACGGCACATTACATGGCTCCAACTCTCCAACATTATACTGTTCCAATAAAAATTCAAATTGTTGTCAAAACAGCAATCAACTCAGGTATGTATTTTACAAACAAATGTTATGTATTTTAAATTTACAGTACACTCTGAGACGGCTAGCTAGTGATCGGACAGGTACTTGTAACCTCTCAGTATTCACTCTCTCTTAAATGTATAGTACACACTTCATAACACCGTCCTGCATAAGAAAAAATGAGTCATCACAAAGAAAATCTGGCATCACTTTTTTTTATTCTTAATTGCTTAACAATTAAATACATGGGACATTAATCTAAGTTTATGTTAATTTCTGCACATATATTTTGTATACGCACACATACATATATAAATATATAAGACTGATATCTGTTCCATCTTTTCTGTACTTTTATTCGTTAAGTCCAAGAAAATTTATCTGCTATCATTTATTTACGAACCGCAACATTTACAATTTGTAAATTAAAATTCTGTAACATAAGAATCCAAAGAAATAGTCTTATATTCTTGATTTAAATCGATCCAAAATGTAAGAGGATTATGATTTATGTTCACAACTGTCTCTGACACATTGTACATCACATAAACATTAAAATGTTTTAAGGATAGTATCAATCTCACTAATTTGTTTTACATGGTAGAGTAATTTAGCTGGTGGATGTTGAGCTTCTTTGAAAAGTAGCCAAGTGGCATCTCTATGGCAAACAATACAAATGGGATACCTTTACTCAATCATTCGGGTGATTCTGACAGTACATTCCTAACAGGGTGTTTTGGGTCTGATGCTGCCTTTCTGAAGCTCTCTGAGATTCAGGATGACATGAACTTGATTTAAAATGCTGTAAGCTTACGCTGTCTTTGACTTCCTTAAACAGCCTCGCATTAAAGTTAGACCCCTGGTCTAATTGAATCTCTCTGGGTAGCACATACTGCGTGAAGAAAGCCACTAACTCCTGCACCACACTTCTTGCCTTTAAACTCGACAATGGATTTACATCCAGAAATCTGGTCGACACATCCATTATGATCAGCAAGTAAAGAGTCTCATTTTTAGTTTTAGGGAGGGGAAGTACACAATCAATCATAACCGTGTGAAAGGTTCTTTGAATATGGGCATTGGCAATAAAGGTCCTGGTTTTATTGCTGCTTACCTACCATTTGGCATGTATGATATGTACGGCAAATGTTAATGAAATGCTTTTGCGTTCCAGACTAATAGTAACACTTTTGTGCCTTAGCTTGAGTCTTCCTTACACCTGAATCACCTCCTACTGGTAATTCACTTGCTACCTGTAATACTACCTTACTCTGTACTATCGGCAACACAGTCTAATGGACTTCTGCCCATTTCTCCTCTACACTAACCTGCTGTGGTATCCATTTTCATCTTAGGATTCTATCTTTAAGATAATAGCCATCAGGAATACATCCTGACGCATTTTCTGAGTACGCATCAATAGAAATATGTTTTACTTTCTCGTAATTCTGTTGTAAGTCCATTAGCCTTTGAGGATTGAATACTTCTTCCTGACCCTCTGCACCATTCAATTTTATCCTGCACCCATTGCATCAAACATGGTGTCGGCTGACTCATTTTTTCTCTTTAATTTTGCTTCGTGCTGTGACCTTGTTACTACACAGCCAGAAGAAGAATACAGTTAATTCCTCTCTTAACTTATCAGTTCCTTATTCTTCTTTTGGCTTCTACTCAACAAGGAGCGTCACTCCCAATGTTGATCGTGCTAAATCGTTCCCAAGAACAAATTGTAGTCATGGAACTAACATCCTGTCTATCACTCTCACTGTTATTTCCCCAGTCTGAGGTAAACAGTCCAACCTGAACTGACACAAGAGAATGCTAACTTTCTGTCCATCTATCCCATAAATTACGACTGTCTCGGGTAAAATGTCAGAAATAGTGCAAACACGTTCATCTCTTAATAATAGAAGCTGTTTCGATCCTGTATATCTCAAAATTATGACTTCTTTCACTTCTGCTTCTGTTCTTTCTGAGTAAATTTTACCCACAGAGGCGACTTCTTTATAAAGATCAGGCACTAACTCATTACCCAGCCCCTGCCTAGCCTGTGCACTTTCTCGCAAGTCCTCGAATTTTCTTGGGGTTTCCTTTGCAAATTTTCCTAATGCCTCTTTTACGACAGCCTTTCCAAAAGTGCCTTTCTTTAACGACCAGCGCCATGACATTACGTGTGCCACTTCTGGTTGTGAAAATACCTTTTCGCAGTGTCTTCCTTAAATCACCAGCAAAAGACATTTTCTGTGCCCCACTCCATTACCGTGAAAAAACCTGAGGCCTTTCATTTCCTTTCAACCCTCTTGGGCATCTTTTTTTTTACTTGTGGTAAACTATTACCAGTGTGCTCTACTCTTTTTTAAATGGAGGATGTCACCTTCTCCAAATTGTTATCCCTCAGGGAATGAAATTCTTGCCAGAAGCTAAGTTTTGCCTTTTGCACCAATGCATATTCATTGGCCATCTCTTCCGCTTTTCTCACTTTATGAAATTTTTAGTCATTCACCAAAAGTCAGGTCATCTCTGTAAGTGATTCATTAAACTACTCTAGCAGAATAATCTCTTTTAGAACCTCATGAATCTTATCTATTATTAATGCCTGCACACATCTATCAAAATTATTGAGTTTAATTCTTTCAAACTCAAGGTAAGTCTGACGTGATTCCTTCTTTATGTTTCAGAATCGCTGTCTGTACGCTTCTGGTACGTGTTCGCAAGCCTCAAAATAGCCTGTTTGACTTCTATATAATCTCATGACATCTCATCTGACAGCTCTGCAAATACCTCACTGGCTCTGCCTATCAGCTTGGCCTGAACTAGCATTATCCACAAGTTCTCTGACCACGCCATCTGCTTAGCCATTTGTTCAAATGAAATAAAGCAGTTTTTGACATCTTTCGCATCAAAGTGTGGTAATAATTTAAAATGTTTGTATACATCACTCTCGTCATTCTTCAACCCGATCTTTCAACTTTACCTTCCTGATTAATTCTCAACTTTGCAAATTCAAATTCTCTCTTCATTTCTCTTTCTCTTTCTTCTCCCTCTCTCTCTCTCTCTTTGCTCATGGAAGCAACTTCTCTCTTTTTTTGAATTTTCACGTCTCTCTTTGTTCTCTGTCTCTTTAGCCTTCTTTATTTCTAACTCACTGCATTTGTCTGTTTTTCTGACACATCTAAGTGCTTGACTAACTCCCTTACTACTTTAGTTTTGCTTTTGTCCCTGTTTAGACCAAATTCTAATCTATTTACTAATTCCAAAAGTATGCCCGACTTCGGTCTTTCTAAACTTCCTTGACACATTTGGAAATCATCTTGAAACCTCATAACCTCTTTCGCAATTTTAAGACCCATATCTCTGATTTACAATTTAACAAACCACAAGTAACCGAATTTAAATAAATTGTCTCACCTATATTACATTTACAGATATAGGAGACTAACCGGCATGTGTTTAAATCTATTAAGATCTTTCGTACCCCAAATCTGTTCAAATCTACCCCAAATCTCAGATTTGATTTTTCTAAACCTGTCCAAATCAAGGATCAAAGCCGCCAAAGTATTGCAACACGATGGAGAAATCTTCTGTTAATTAAACCAAAAAGCCAAGAAAACTCACCTCGCCTCGTTATCTGTTAAAACATTTCTGCAAAAACATCAAGCTTTTCCTTAATTCTAAAAGTGGACATTAAACAACAACCATTTACAAATCTAAGCCTTTTTTCTCTGAATTGCATATTATCTGCCTTCGACTCTACAACTGTTCCAATACTACAACTACTCCACTGTTCCAATCAAAACTCTTATTAAAATTGCGCCAGCTTAATTTCAAAGCCATTCTGAGGCTGCAGTCGTCAGTATCTGTTTTCATTCAGCTTGAGATCTGCCTGGGTCGACTTCTTTCTTTTTTACTGTGAAGATGTTTCGCATGAAAAAGGTACCTTTGATCGAGAATGATTTTGTATGGCAATCTTTCTCGATAGTAGTTACTCTCTCGATTGCAGTTGCTTTCTGTCTGACTTTCAAATTGCCTGCCATTTTTATTTCTTTTTTTTTGGCCAGGTCCAGGACACTTTTTTTTACACTCCTTTTTTTTCTTTTATTAACCCCCACACTACCACCTAAGTGCGGTAGTGCTCGATTGCAGTTGCTTTCTGTCTGACTTTCAAATTGCCTGCCAGTTTTATTTCTTTCTTTCTGGCCAGGCCCAGGACACTTTTTTTTTTACACTCCTTTTTTTTTTCTTTTATTAATCCCCACACTACCACCTAAGTGCGGTAGTGCTTATTTTATCCCCAGCACCCATGGTGTGTGTGTGCAGGTGGGAGACACAGTGAGACACAAAGTGCAC
>NC_057759.1:3106255-3124883 GCF_004010195.1 Chiloscyllium plagiosum
CCGCGGAAGAGGGGCAGGCAGAATCTCCTGCTATTTTTTTTTTCCTTCTTTTTTTTTGAGGGAGAAATGATGCACTCCACTCCCTGCGGCGCCCACCTCTCCCTGAACAACTCCAGGGTGTTGGTCGACACCGCGTGCTCCTTCTCCAAGGACACCCGGGCTCTAACGTAACCGCGGAAGAGGGGCAGGCAGTCAGCCCTAAGCCTGCCATTTTTATTCCACAGCATTGAATGATCTCATTGGTTCAACATTGGCAATACAATAAATAGCATCCTGGGGGATCATTTAAACTGATTAGTTAAATTCGAATTGTTGTCTAAACAGCAACCAACTCAGCTGCCAATTTACAGCCAAATGTTACATATTTTCAATTTTACAGTACATTCTGAAACTGCTAGCTAGTCATATGACAGGTGCTCGTAAGTTCTCAGTGCAAAACATCACTCACTCTCGCTTAAAGGTAGACTACACGCCTTCAACTTTATAACACTAGCAGGTTTATTTGAAATCAGAAGCTGTTGGAGCGCAAGCCATTGACCAACTGAAGTTAGAGATAGCAATGGTGTGAGTGAAGTGTCAAAAACTTAGTCCTGGCACGTGTTCAAAAGTGTCTGATGGTGTGTGAAAAGTGTTCACTGCTGAATACCAATCGAAGAGATAACCTATTATCCAATTAATTGAGGCATACATATAACTATAAAAAATAAAAATAAGTTGGTAAAGGATACAAACCAAATGTGAAGGATGACGTCACAGGTATAACAGTGTGCCAAAGGTCTAATTATAGTAAGAAGTACAGGGTGACCCCCATGTCAGTTTCTATGTTTTCAGTTACTCAAGGTTTACTGAGGCCCGAACATTTTACGGGGAACTTCCAGAAACAGGGATTGGGGGCTGCGGAGAAGGTAAATTTCCCATTTAATTGAAAGAGTTCGCTCCGATCCGTGATTTCAGGCTTCTGTCATTGGACTGGGAAAGTAATCACCGCAGCTACAGAGGGAATACTGTAATACAAAGCAGTGAACATTGTTAAGCTGTGGAGGTCGAACCCCTCTGCTAATTAAAACCAACCATCCAGCAAAGTTCGCCTTGCCTGTTCTCGTAATCTGTTCAAAATATTTGAATGAAAGAACTGCTCTGATTCCACTGTAGCAATACGGAGTTCCAATTTATTTATTTAACACTACTAGTGAACATTAACTGAAACGATTTACAAAACGAACACTCTTTCTCCTAACTAACCACTACCCTTCAGCTGAATACAATTATATTAATGTGATCTTCCAGTAACACAATTATTAAACAATAAATGAACTGGTTGAAGTTCATATAATCTCGTATGTTTTCATCCTTCTGGTCTTCCGACTCTGCTGTCTTCTCCCTGAGCCGTCATCATACTTTTTCAGTGTTTTCGCAAGAAAAGGTACCTTTTGATAGATGGTCCCTTCTGAAATTTCTTTAAATTCAAGATTATGGGAAGTTAGCTCTCTGGCTCTATGGCAGATGCTCTTCTGTGAGATGCCCATTATTTATACTCAAACATCATTCCCTCCCATCGGTCCCATTCTGTCAGTACAATAAAAACAAACCCAATTGGATTTTAGCATCGAAGAAATAACAGAAATTAATTGGTTAAAATTGAATTGTTGTCAAAACTGCAACCAAAACTCAGGTATCCATTTAACAGCCAATTGTCATATGTATCTATTTTTGAACAGCCCATTTCTTAGCTCTTCTGCATTCTGGCAGGTCTGGCTGAATATATAATTCAGAAAAATGCCTTACTATATGAAAGTGACCATAAACAGTTATGGGCTGCAGGTGGCTCAGTGGTTAGCACTGATGCCTCACATTGCCAGGTACCCGGATTCGATTTCACCTTTGCGTGACTGTGTGGCGTGCACCCATTCTCCCCGTGTCTGCATGAGTTTTCTCTGGGTGCTCCGGTTTGGTCCCACAATGTAAAGATGTGCAGGTCAGGTGAATTGGACATGATAAACTGCCCACAGTGTTAGATGCATTTGTCAGGCATAACTATCAGGTCGGAAAATAGCTCTGCATGGGTTACTCTTCGGAGAGTCAGTGTGAACTTGTTCAGCCTACTGGCCTGTTTTCACACTGTACAGAATCTAATCTAGTCTAATCTGCACTCTTCTAACTTCGTAACACGTCTTTCCTTGGCGGAAAAAGTGGGCAATCATCATGAAAATATGGCTTCATTTTTCAGTTTCTTTTCTCTAAATCTCAATGCCATTATAAGGGCATACATAAGTTATTAATCTAAGTTGTACGTCTCACATTAATGCTAAATCTATATATAAGACTGAAATAGATATGATCCAATCGTATCTGCCCTTTCTCTTTTAAATCTGCAATAACACGTGCAACATCATTTTTACGACCTGCCACATGTATAATTTGGAAAGTAAAATTCTGTAACGTAAGATTCCAACGACATAGTTTTACACTTTTATCTTCAAATCTTTCTAGAAACGTGAGAATGTTGTCGTTCGTCTGCACAACTATCTCCGACACATTGTTTGACACATAACCTAGTAAAATATTGGAAGGCCAGTACCAAATAAAATAACTCTGTTTCAATGTGACGTATTTTCTCTGGGGGTTATTGAGTTGTTTAGGGAAGTAGCCAATTGGCCATTCAATTCCATCATCATTTTCCTGCATCAATACAGCTCCAACATCTATATCCATAGTATCGATTGCAACTTAAAGGGCTTTGAAAGTAAAATGTGGAGTGGCTAGAAGTGTTGCGATGGTGAAGACTGTGTTTAAATTGTCAAATGCCTGAAATTTCGTGTTTCTCTTAAGCAAATCTGGCAGTGGTGTCACCACGCTGCTGAAATTTGATACAAACTTCCTGAAGAATCCACACAATCCCAAAAATCAAAGCACCTCTTTCTTTGAAGATGGTCGTAGAAATTCCTCGATGGTCTTCATCTTCACATTCCTTGGGATCAACTTCCATGTCCGAAGTTATGTCCCAAAAATATTACCTCTGGCTTCACGAATTCTGTTTTCTTGAAGTTTGTTACAAGTTTTACTTTTCATAATCATTCAAAAGCTTCACCAACTGTACGATTTGATCTTTCCATGAATGGAATGAGATGAATGTAAAAATTAATCAATTAGACCACAACTCTGTTCACGATGCTTTGGAAAGTGTCTGGTGCGTTCTTCATTCCAAAGGGCATCATTTTGAATTGCCATAGCCCATTTGGGATTCAAATGCTAAACGTTTTCGCTTTCTGATACCAAATTTATAAGAAAGCGAAAAGGAGACTTATTTTCCCTTCTGAAAGTTTATAATAAGTCTTTGCAAAACTGTTACTCAGAGAGAATTGGAGGAAGAGACGTTGAATATTTTTCATGCACAGACTGATAGATTCATGAATAGCAACAAAGTAAAGGATTGCGCGTTGTCAGAAATATGCAGTTTCCGGTCAAAAATGCAACTGTGGATGACCAGAATATCAAGAAGTGCAACGCCAAAAAAAGATAATTCATAGAAAAATTTATAATTCTCACAGCTATAGAACAAAGCAATTATTGTCCCAGAGGACCATGGGGCAGTTCTCTCATTCTCGATCGATCACTCGTAGTGTTTTACCCTGACGGTCCCCACAACTTGATTGAGGGTAGAGTTTGTGGAAGCGGGCTATTAATGGCAATCTCCTTCCGTGTGGGGAATTGAATTTGTGCTTTTGACTTCCCTCTACATCACAACACAACCATCCCACCAATTGAGTGGGAGTCTATGAAACTGCTATAGACAGAAATAGTCAACGACGAAAGAAAATAGAAACTTGGATGGCAAGGGAAAAACGACAAGCCAGATAACGTTCACGATAATGGCTGAGTAGAGCAAAAACATTTCCTGCCAGAAATTGCATTTTACAATTAGACCAATGTTTAGATGCTGTCTGTGGATGAATACAATGATGTGAAACGAGCGAAATAACCACAATTAGTAATTGTCATTGGATGTTGATAACAATGAATTAAGGCTATATTTCTGATCAGACTGCGGAAAGTGCTCTTACGTTTACATAAAAGTATAAAACTAATGCAATATATTATTTAAACTGACCGTCCTCGTGACAGATAAATGGCTGCCGAACACATGCTTGAAGAAAACCCGTGTAAGAAGTTCCTGAGTGTTGCCTGTTTGGTGTCAGAAAAATAAGGGGTTGAGTGACTGAATGTTCTGGCAAAATGAAGCTCAGGACACCATCAGATCAACCCCGATCTTATTGAATGTTGGAGCAGGTTTGACATTCTCCAGAACATTCTATAACTGACAATGGAAGCCCCTTATGCTGGTTTGCTGCAATGGGCCCTTTGAGAGAGATTGTGTTGTTGGTATTTTAGCTTGCTTTTCTTTTTTATCTGAACCTATCATTACACTATTTATTGCTGAATTGTAATAATTTTTTCTTCATATATTCTGTATCTACTGATTGTATGTATGTGCTCTGAACCTAAGATTGCACTGTGTGTTGGTGACAATGTTACACTGTAACTAATCTTGTCAGTGAAGATGTGCCTAGGTAACTTTGTACCAATGAAATCGTTGTAAGTGGCGACTTATACACTTTATATTTTTGTACACTCTATATTTGAGTAGATGTCACAAAATTGCTCATTAATCATTGATTCATTCATTCTTTGAAAAAGAAAATCATAAATTTCATTTCCTGGAACATTTTACAATCCACATTCTTGGGAACATTCTGCTCTCTTTTTAAACTTTGCCTGAACGTAGGAAATATATATCTCCTGGCTATATGAATATATATATATTTATATATATATCTTTATAAAATTCTTTCCCTGCACCCATGTCACGTATGTGCAGTTGCAGGACATAGAACATAGAACATAGAAGAATACAGCGCAGTACAGGCCCTTTGGCCCTCGATGTTGCGCCGATCCAAGCCCACCTAACATACACTAGCCCACTATCCTCCATATGCCTATCCAATGCCCGCTTAAATGCCCATAAAGAGGGAGAGTCCACCACTGCTACTGGCAGGGCATTCCATGAACTCACGACTCGCTGAGTAAAGAACCTACCCCTAACATCTGTCCTATACCTACCACCCCTTAAGTTAAAGCTATGCCCCCCTTAACTTAAAGCTAGGACATGGTGAAGAAACATCATGTGCAGAAACTCTATTCATAATCCATAAGTAGGAATAAGCAAACAAACACCAAAGTGGCCAGTGATAAGCAGTGCCCGTTCTTTAAGGGTAATGGCAACACGATTGAAAAAGTGAGGAGGAGGAGGATAGGACGAAATGCAAATAGAACTGGAGACGTTAATGAAGCACTCCACGCCCTGCCGTTCCCACTTGTCCCTGAAGACCTCGAGAGAGTTGGTGGACGCCATGTGCCCCTTCTCTGGGTACATCCAGGCCAGAACCTACCCAACTGTGAAAGGGGACAGGCAGTTGTCGGGAACACTCCATACCCGGCATATTTTGTGAAACTCTAGATGTCAGTTAACTGAAGAAGAGCTAAGCGTATCAGGGAAGAAATGCAGTTCTAAGGAGAAGGATACAATGTTTTGAATTTTGCTGAGGCAGTTAAAGGGGTAAATACGTTTTCCCTTTATTTACATTCATCATTACAGAGGACTGACTACAATCTGGACAAAAAAGATAGGCATTCCAAAACTCCATTTTTCTTCCTGGAACTGAGAGAGAATCCTTCGTGATCCCAACGTCTTTACTCTCTGTATTAGCAACTGTAAAGATGTGATCCCTGTCTGCCCTCAAGTAATCCAGTGTGTGGGAATGTTCTGGAAATCACCTTTTCTTATTGACGTGTTTTACTGGGTTTAGGGAGGGAGTATATCTTGTGAATTGCTTCACATTCGGGTAAATAATTCACATATTAACATTTATCATTTCAGCTCTAATTCTTCCAAAAAATCTCTTAATAAAGTAACACATTTGAAAATTTGACTGGAGCCTTAATCAAATGGGTAACTTTGTTTCTAGATTGTTTACACTTTGTTTGCATACTTTCCTCACAGTTAACATCGTGACGATCTTCGTTCTGCTTTATAAAGATTGTGGGCTGTCTCCGTGTGTCAGTCGTTACCTGGCGGCCATGGCAGTGGTGGATCTACTGGTCATTATCCTCGACCTGATATTGAGACACATTCCAATTGTTTATTGGCAGCAATTTTATTTCCTGAATAACATGCTTGTTTGTAATATCCATGCCATCCTGGTTTATGCATCCGCTGACTGTTCTGTCTGGTTCACCGTTACTTTCACCTTTGATAGGTTTGTGGCCATTTGTTGCCAGAAGCTGAAAAGTAAATTTTGCAGTGAGAAAACGGCGGCTATAGTTCTGGGAACAGTGACTGTGCTGAGCTGTTTAAAGAACATTTTCTGGTATTTCATGCTCTCAGCTCGATATCGCCTAGCGAACATTCCCTGGTTTTGTTTTGTAACAGAGAATGTTTATTCCTCTCATGTCTGGGCCACAATCGAGTTCCTCCACCACATTCTAAATCCGATTCTACCATTTCTCTTGATTCTGCTGCTCAATGTTTTCACTGTCAGACACATTTTAGTGACCAGCAGCTCCCGCAGGAAACTCCGGACTCACATCAAGGGGAACGCTCAGCGTGACACGGAAATGCAAAATCGAAAGAAGTCCATTATTTTGCTGTTTGTGATCTCGGCCAATTTCATCCTGTTATGGTCAACGTTCATGGTGTATTGTATATGGATCCGGATGTATTTGATCGGGCATTACTCAGTTCATCTTCCAAACTATGTGCTGGAATTGGGCTTCATGTTGCAGCTCCTCAGCTGTTGTACAAACACCGTGATTTATGCCGTGACGCAAACTAAGTTCAGACAACACCTGAAAAATGTACTGAAAAATCCCATTACCCAAATTCAACAATCAATCAAATTCATTCATTAATCAATCCAGCCGGATTTTCTAATTTAGATTAATTTCTCAGCAATCAAGCAGCCTGTCACTACAGTAACACACTAAGGGTAGTGCTGGCTTGTCTCACAGTGGGTTACAGAAACGCATTTCGATGATTCCATCAACACAGAGGCCAGTGAGAAAAGGCACCATTCTAGTTGCTGTATCTGTAATCTCAGTATGTAAGTAATAAATTTTTTCATTCATAAGTGCCTAGCAGCAGAGTGAGCTGTATTGTTGGTTGTCTTTGTGTTGAAGAACTGAGTTGGACAGATGCAGGCCCAGTGTCAATTCCTGGTCTCACGTAAGGGAATGGCATGGGAGCTAAGCTCAGGAGTTGGGTGGAAGTCACTCAGTCCTTACTTTCATCTCTGTCAAGATATCTCCCTCTCTTTGACTTTCTTCACACTCTCCATGTCTGTCTTCCTCGAATCACTCTTAGTTTCTGTTGCTAGGGGTTAGTGCAGCGTGTGACAACACACCGTTGCTCAGAAACTGTGACTGGGGCCACTGTCATTTTCTCGCGTGATAGAATGGGTTTTGAATTTTTAAAAAAACTCCACAGAGTCCATAAATCCCTGATGTTTGAAAAAAATACCATCTGACTCAGTAATGCCTTTCACAGAGGAATCCTGCCATTCTCAAATGATATCGTCACATGTAGAGAAATTTTAAGGTTTTGTTCCTTCATTTTACTTTTCAAAGAGTTTCAGAGTTTTTAAAACATTTTTTCTGCAGATTAACCTAGTCAGACAGTCAGAGTTCTGCAGCATGGAAACAAACTCTTTGGCCCAAACTTTTCCATGCCAACGAAAAGGCTAAACCCATTCCCCTGCACTTGACATATCCTTCTAAATCGTTCCCATTCATGCATTTGTCCAAATGCCTTTTAAGTTTGTCAAGTACCCGCTTCAAACCACTTCCACTGGCATTTAATTCCATATGCATACCACCATATCTGTAAAAGAGAGCCCCTCAGGTTCCCTTTTACTATTTACTCTCTAACTTTAAACTGATGCTCTCTAGTCCGCGATTCCCCAACTCCCCTACCCTCATCCATTTTTCTAGGCTTCCCCTCTCGACAATCGCTGTTCAAGATGTTGGTCATGCTGCAGACCCGGATTCACTGCGAATTGAGGCCCCATGTTTCATCCTGGATCAACTCAACCAAACCTCCTGCTCTCCTTCAATGCAGCATTGCACAACAGGACTTAGAGAAAAATAGCCAGGTACTTGCCAACAACCAGTTGTTTTCCATAACGTAGGAAATAGGAGCAAGAGCAGGCCACCTGCCTCCTCAACCCTGTGCCGCCATTAAATAAAAGTATGGCTGATTTTAATGTGGACTCAGCTGCACTTAGCCACCCACTCACCATAATCCTTAATTCCTTTACTATTGAAAAATATGTCTACCTTTACATGAAAAACAGTCAAGAGATGTGCTTCACTGCTTCGCTTCACAGGGAATTCCACCAGTTTAGAACCCTTTCGATGAAGACGATACTTCTAAACTCAGTCCTAAATCTGATCACTCTAATTTTCAGCATATCCTGCTTAGATCTAGTTGCCCATGTCAGTGGAAACAATCTCCATCTATCTTATCTATGAACTTTATAATGATATATACTTCTATAAGAGACGCCCCAAAACCCGTTCTTCGAAATTACAATGAGCATAAAGCAAGGAACATAGAACAGCACAGGCCCTTGATGTTGTGCCGATCTTTTATCCTACTCTGAGATCAAACTATCCTTCATTTTAAAATCATCCATGTGTCTGTCGAAGATTGCTTACATGTCCCGAACGTATCTGACTCTACTACCACTGCTGACAGTGCACTCCAAGTACCCACCACTCTCTGCAAAGAATCGACTTCTGACAACTGCCGAAACCCTTCCTCCAAAAACAGTGACTGTGCTGAGATGTTTTAAAAAAAATTTCTGGTATTTCATGCTCACAGCTCGGTTTCGCCTGGCAAACATTCCCTGGTTTTGTTTTGTAACAGAAAATGTTTATTCCTCTCATGTCTGGGCAACAATCGAGTTCCTCCATCACATTCTAAATCCGACTCTACCATTTCTTCTGATTCTGCTGCTCAATGGTTTCACTGTCAGATACATTTTAGTGACCAGAAGCTCCACCAAAAACCTTATGATAGCCATTTCTACTCTGGGAAAATGTCTCTGACTATTCATTCTGTCTATGATTCTCAGCACCTTGTACAACTCTATCAATTCGCCTCTCACCATTCTTCGTTGTAGTCCAGGCAGCATCCTGAAAATCTCCTCTATAAAATGTCCACATCCTTCCTATAGTCCCAGTGTAATCAATATTTCCTCAGAACACAATCTGCTCAACTCTGGTATCAGAGCTGAAAATGTGTTGCTGGAAAAGCGCAGCAGGTCAGGCAGCATCCAAGGAACAGGAGAATCGGCGTTTCGGGCATAAGCCCTTCTTCAGGAATTAGTGACTGAAGAAGGGCTTATGCCCAAAACGTCGATTCTGCTGTTCCTTGGATGCTCCCTGACCTGCTGCGCTTTTCTAGTAACACATTTTCAGCTCTGATCTCCAGCATCTGCAGTCCTCACTTTCTCCTCAACTCTGGTATCAACCTAGTGAACCTTCTCTTCAACCCCTCCATTGCCAGCACATCCTTTATAAGAAGAACAAAATTGTATAGGTGTGACTTCACAACTACCCTACATAGTAGCAGCGTAACCTCACTGTTTTTAAACTCGAACAATGAAACATAAATTCCAATTGCCTTTTTAATTACCTGCTGCACATGCAAATCAACCTTTTTTGCGTTTTTTGCGCAAGGACAACAAGGTCCCTCTGCACTGTAACGTGCTGAGATTTTTCACCGTAAATAAAAAGTGTATTTTACTGTTGCAACTCTCAAAACGAACGACTTTACGTTTACCAACATTGGACATTATTTTCCAGACCTTTGTCCACTTACATAACCTACATTTATCATTCTGCACACTGCTCTATCACTCATCTTAATGTCATCTACGAAGTTTAACACATCCCACTAGCCACTGCTAGCCATGAATTGATAACCAGAAAAAACACACATTTTTTGTCACTATTTCATTTGTTAATGAACTGATCTTCTTACTTGGCCTAATCATTATGTGTAATACCTTGCAACTGCATCTTATTCACCATCCTTTTGTGTTGCATCATGCCAAATGCTTTCCAGCAATCCAGATTCAACAGATCCATTCATACTCCATTGTCCACCGCACTTAACAAGTTTCAGTAAATCCATTAAAAATGACATTTGTTTATGAACCCATATTGCGATGGCTTGATGGGATAGTTTTTTTTTTAATCCAGATGTCTCACTACTTATTTCTTGAATAGATTCAAGCATTTCCCTGACTACAACTTACGGGCGTTTAATTTCCTGCTGTTTGTCTACCTCCTTCTTCTAAAGAAAGTTGTCACATTTTCTGTTTCCAATTTGCCAGAACTGCCCCAGAGTCCAGTCAATTTTGGTATATTGCTCTAAGCACATTTGCTATTTCTCCAGCCATCTTTTTCAGTATTCTGTGATGAATTCAAGGGGGTCAGGAAACGCGACTACCTTTAACACCATTAGCTTGCCCAACTCTTCCGATAAAATTATTGTTCCGCTCTAGTTACCTGCCATTGCCACCTTGTCATCAGTGATTGGCATGTCATTGTGTTTTCTAATATGAAGACCGTCACAAAATACCTGTCCAAAACCCCTGTCTATTTCATCATTTCCCATTCTTAAAGCACCGTTCTCATCTTCTAAAGCACCAATGCTTACCTCGGCCATTCCTTTTCGTTTTATATGTGTGTAGAAAAACTTGCTATCTGTTTTATGTTCTGAACTAGTTAACACTCATAATTCATCTTACCCTTCTTTTCACTATTGTTCGTGGCTTTCAGTTGACCTTTATCGATTTCTGAATTTCCTCGTTTCCAACTAGTCATTGCTAACTTGTTTGCATTCGCTTCAGAGTTGATACCTCCCTTTTTTACTCAGTTGCACATGACTGATTACAACATTCTCTACTGTCCGCCCTTTTCACTGGTGTATACCTTTTCTGAGCACGTGTAAAATTCACTTTGGACGTCCCCCACTGTTCCTCAATTGCCCCATCATATAGCCTTTGCACCCAGTCTATCTTACCCATCAACTTGTAGCTTCCTTTGCTTAAGGTCAAGATACTGGTTTTGGATTTTAACTTCTCCCCCCTCGTCTATATTTTAAAGTCAACTATATTGCAATCACTCCTTCTGAGAGGATCCCTACGTATGGTATCGTTAATCATTCATTACAAAAGACCATATCTAGGGTAGTTTGCTTCTTCGTGCGGTCAATTACGGAGTCTTCAAGGAAAATAACATCATTACATAGGGAGGTGATGACCCAGTGTTATTATTGTTGGATGATTGACCCGCAGATGCAGACAATATTATGTGGACCCGGCTTGAATCCTGCCATGGCAGATTGCCAAATTTGAATTGAAGAATAATCTGGCATTGAACAGTTTAACGGTATACATGGAACGATTGGAAAATACATCTGCTTCACTCATGTCCTTCAGGGAAGAAAACTGCCACCATTGCCTGTTCTGACGTACTTGTGACACCAGACCCACATCAATGTGGTTGATTCCCAACTTCTGCCTGAGCAATAAGCAGTGGATAATAAATACTTCCTGGCCAGCAATATCTTCATCCCGTGCATAACTAAAGGGAAAAAAAAATCATGAACTCCTCCTAAAGGCTTTTTTGAATAATTTGGTTTGATCAATGAATGTGTATAGCAATGTCATTTTTACATTAGATATTGCTTTGTTTATTGCCCGCCCCACCGTGATGCCCTTTGGTGGCCTATATTAATGTTGATAAGTGAAATTGCCCCCTTAGCTTTTTTTCTGATTTCTACCCGCTTTGATTCAATGTTTTTTGGATAAAACCTATTTTGTGTCTAACTCCCGCCCTGATTTTGTCCTTAAATAACAGAGCTAGACCTTAGTATCTCTTCTTCCTTTACCTCTGTATATTTAATTCCCAATCGTGAGCCCGCTGCAACCCATATAATGGCCAATAACTGATATCCATTCACGATCATTTGTAAAATTAGTTTAGTTACTTTGCTGTAAGTTCTGTCAGCATTCAGTTGAAGTGCCCTTAAGCTCATCTTACACCTTTTTAAATCCTAACACCTCCACCAGAAGAAAATTTTTAAATATTTCTTGCTTCTCCTGAAACCACCTGGTTTCCACTCATCTTGAAGCTTCAATGCTCAGCTGCTTCTTGCTGGTTATTTATTGCCGTGATTCTCTTGTTTCTCATGCTCTCATTCAATCTAGCTTAATTAGAGCCTTCTAATTATTGGTAGCGACAGAGTTTGGTGAAGACTGCATATATTGAACATGTTCCACAGCCCCCAGAAACAGGCCCGATTATTTAGAAATCTAAAGCCCTCGCTCTTTCACCAGTCCCCCAGCCACATTTTAAATTACCTAATCTGGCATTTCCTAGCTTCACAAGCAGATGGCGCAGGTAATAATCTTGAGATGACTAACTTTGAGGTCCTTCCTTTCAATATGGCTCTTTAATCGTTAAATTTAGCTTTCAGTAATTCATCCCTCTTCCTATCTGTGTCATTGGCACCAACGTGTACCATTTTGATTGACTGCTCCCTTTGATCCACACCCCCCAAAATGCCACGCAGCCACTCAGTGACTTGCAGGACTCTTGCACCAGGAAAGAACCACACTATTCTGTTGGCACGAGAGCAGCAGCAGAAGCTCCTCTCCATTCCACTAAGTTTGTGTCTCCTATCACTGCAGTTCTAACCACATTTTCAGTCCACCTCAGTGCAGCTGAGGAACGGAGGTGCTGCAGGATTTGCTCTGGCTGCAGTTCTCTGCAGAATCAGCACAGAGTATCGGTGGTCTTTTGGAATTTCATTAGAGGAATTCTGGACAACCAGCCTCGCCTTATGCTCGCCTGTGATGCTCACTCATTCTCTATCCTCTTACACCCTTAAATCTGTGGGGTGACTACGGCCTTGCACTCACAATCCATGTAACTGTCATTCCCCTGGATGCTCCCCAGTGCCTCCAGATCTTGCTGGACCTCCATAGCCTGGTGCCAGTATTGGAAGTACTAACAATGCCTCCTCCACACTGTTTGTCATCATTGAGCATCCATGAACACATGAAACATTTCGCTGTAGGAGCTAGCGAGCCATCCCCTGAATTAACACAAGAATCACCCACTAAGAAATAACTAAATATAGTTCTCTCCAACGCAGACTAACACGTAACTAGTATGTACAATAATTTCAACAGGTTATTTGACTGGAATAAAAATTAAAAGAGTCATTCTCATCGCTCAAGCATTCAATCATTTATTGGCTTGGCTGTGACGTCACTTTGGACTCTAATGCTTCCTCCCAATAGGAACTGATTACCTCTTACCGGTTTTGAGTTTTCACCATTCGACTGCTCGTAATTCTAAGGAAAGTCCATACAAGACTTCTCTCTTGCCTTTTCTGGTTACAGGAGAAGGGAAGGAAGTAAATACAACAATAATGGAATAAGAACTTAAGATTTTTCTAAATGAGCATAACCGCAGAAGAGATAGGAGCAGAAGTAGATTATTGGGCCCAGCAAGCCTCCCGACAATCAATAAGAATAAAGATGAAGCTTCGATACCTCAACTTCACTTCCATGCAAAGAACTTGCATCTCTCAACTCGTCAGGAATTCAAAAATCCATTCGCCCATCCATAAATACTTTCAGTGATCAAACTATCACAAGTCTGTGAATTCCAGCTACTCACCATCTTTTGAGAGACAAAATCTCTCAGCATGTCAGTTTTAATTCAACATACATTGTTCTGTAGCCACGTCACCAATTTCCAAACTTCGTCCAGAAGTGGAAACACCTTCTCAACATTTACCTTGTTATGCCCCCTCTGCATATTTTATTTCTCAGAGGTCTCACCCGTCATTCATTTCAACTACAATGATTAAACGCCTAAACATTTTATATGCTCTTGATAAGTTAACACTTCTATCATAGGAATTTGCTTAGTGAATCAACTTAGTTACTTGTTTCACCAGCATCGTAACTTTGTCTTTCATACACAGGGACACCCAATCCCTTTGTAGTGAGCCTTTATATGGATTTCTCTTCAATAAATAACAGGCTAGCGTTTGATTCTCAGTGTCGAAGTGCATGACCTCATTCTTTTTAAAACATGAATTCCATTTCCCTCATTTGCCTACTTACTGACCTTATCTATATCAACGTTCGGACTCCTTACACCTTTATTGCAACTTATCCTTCCGTGATTGATCGTATCATCCACAAAATGTGATATATTTTGCTTTCAGCCCCGCCTTTAAGCCATCGGTATAGATTGCAAAAGCAGATGCTGTAGAACTGATACTTATAGTACTCGAATAGATTCACTTTTTTAAGATAATAAAAGATGCATTAATCCTGACTGTCGGTCTTCTGTTTGTTAGCCAATCCTCCTTCCATGCTAATAAATTATCAGTCGTAGTAGTAACTCTTGTCTTGTGTAAGAACGGTTTTTGTGGTACCTTATAGAAAGCCAAATGCACTGTCCATCCGTGCTCCATACAAAGTCTGTTTTGTATATTCTCAAATAACTCCAGCAAAATGTTGCATTATTTTAAAGATTCTCCCTTTCACAAAACGATGTTGAATGTCATTGCATTATGCATTTCTATATTTACCACAATTCCTTCCTGAAAACAGACTACAGCTGATGTTCAGCAATATTTTTAGGCTAAATGATATATACGTTCCTGCTTCTGTCTCGCTCCTTTCTTGAAGTCAGGAACTATATTGGATGTTTTCCAGTTTCACTGGAATATTCCTGTAATCCAGAGAGTTCTGGAATATTTCAAACAATGCCAGCAGTCATTCTGCAACCACTCTTTTCAACAGCGTGCATCTGTTGCTGCTGACGTGTTTATCGGTCTTCCTATTTGTTTGCCAAAAAAATCTTTATTTTCCTTTTATACGACACAGTTCAGCAGTTTTATTCATTTTAACCATCTTACTTGTTCTGTATTATTGAAATCCTGACAGTTCCCCTGTGAGAAACAGTGCAAACTAACATCTTAAATTACCTGCCTGTTCCCTGCACCCAATTGCCGAGTCACCTCCTGCAAAAAGTTCCATATATACCTTCGGGACTTTCTTTCTTTCAAAGGTCGCACACTCTTGCTTCTTTTTTATATGCATGAAAATCACGTCCTGCTTGTTTTATTCTTTATTTCTTGCCAATTTATTTTCATAATATATTTTTTCTTTTTTTCACTTTATATAATGTGCTTCTGGACTCTGAAAGTAATACGGCCCAATTCAAGCCTACACTTTTTTGTCATCAAACTGAATTATTTCATTTGTGTTTGAATAATATCTTTGACAGTCATAGAGATGTACAGCACGGAAACAGACCCTTTGGACGAACTCGTCCATGCCGACCAGATATCCGAATCCAATCTAGTGCAACCTGCCAGCTTCCAGCCCATACCCCTCCAAACACTTCATATTCATATATGCATCCAGATGCCTTTTAAATATTGCAATTATACTAGCCTCCACTACTTCCTCTGGCAGCTCATTCCTTACACGTACCACCCTCTGAGTCAAACGTTGCCCCTTAGGTCTCTTTTATATCTTTCCTGTCTCACCCGAAACTTATGCCCTCTAGTTCTAGATTCTCCCACCTCAGGGAAAAGGCTTTCCTATCCATGCCCCGCATGTTTTTTCATACCTCTATATGGTCACACGTCAGCCTCCACTGCTCCAGGCAAAACGGCCCTCGACTACTCAACCTCTCCCTGTAAATCTGTTCTGAAGGAGACCAGAATTGCATATAATATTCCAACAGTGGCCTAACTAATGTCCTGTACAGCCGCAACACGACTTCCCAAATCTGAGGTTCATCATCTAATGTTGTCCTTCTTTTGGAACAGAAACGAACATTGCTAAGCATTATGAAATATTTGCCTAAATTCCTGCAACCATACTTCCACTGACCTTCCTTGGGACTATTTTCACATCCCACTTTCGACTAGATGTCAGACAAAAATCTCCAATTTAGATTCTTTATTCCGTTCACTCCTTCAGGCACAACTTCCACATACGGCTGAAAATATAATGGTTCGTGCCTCCATTCTACCAGTTTATTCACCTGTGTTATTTCTTTTTGATGATTTCATATTCCATTGAGAAGCCTCCTTTTCCCCTAAATGAGAAATCCCACCAATTCTGATAGACAGGGTCTTCAGCTGTGACTGGCACTGTTCTGATCGTTCTGTTGTCACCTCTTCCCCTTTTTTCCAGCAGAATTTTAGAGACACCCTTTGTCTTCACTTCCCATTTCACAGGATCCACTTATGAAGAATTAACCTCTGCCACTTCCACCACTTCCAGGAGGACAACACCATCAAACACATCTTCCCCTCTGGTCCACTGTCAGCACGTCACAGGCATCGTTCCCTTTATAACATCCTGAGCACTTGCCGATTCCTTTATGGCTCCATCACATGCAATTGCAGAAGCTGATACACTTGCCCATTTACCTCTTGCCTCCTGTATGTCCTAGGTCCCAAACAGACCATCCAGGTGAGGCAGCATGTCTCTTTACTCTTCCAATCCAGTCTGTTGTCATTGCTGCTCACAAGACAGTCTCCTTTACATTGGCGAAACCAAACAGAGAGTGCATTCAGGAACACTGCCACTCTGTCTGTAGGAATAACTCTGACCTACCTTGCGCTCATGTTACCATTTCAGTCCTGGGCTGCTGCAATGTTCCAATTAAGCACAACCCAAGCTCGAGTAACACATCACTTTATGCTTTGGTACTGTAGGACTCAATATTCAAAACTACAACCTTTGCTCCTGACCCCATTATGACTGTTCTCCATTTTTCAAAAAAAAAGTTCAAGTCTCCCTCGGACCCCGTTTTGCTTCTGTCTTGTTTGTCTTGGTCTCAATGGAGACAACACATCTTCCCCATTCGCAACTTAATTTACCCCTACATTGCATCAATTTTTCTGTCATCCAAAGATGTGCAGGTCAAGTGGGATAGTCCTTTGCCCCTTGTTTGTGGTTGAGGATGACTGTTATCAGGAGGTTTACCCCAAGTGTCATAGGAGTTCTCAGGGGAATTCTCATGAAAACTTCCTTCGTTCCACTGAGTGGCCCTTCTAGGGCAATTAGAGATCCAATGGAGGGTGCTGCTGCTGGTAAGGCAGTTTCGAGCTGGGCATTCACAAGGCCAGTGATATGGGCTGTTACAATTAAAACAGGCCTTGAATGGACGCCTAGGCGATTCCCTCTGCCATACCCACCACCGTGGCCTCTAATTGGTGCAGGGCCACTACTATGACACACGTGGGTGCTGACGTACCTCATCTTGGACTACAAATTATGCTTTTACACAGATTGTTGAACTGTCTTCACTCTGTTGATTCCACAAGGCCCTAATATAACGATGGAGTTGATTAGGGGTGGCTTCAACCCAGTCTAGATTGTTTGTTTTGATGGTGCGACCACAGAAGGGGGCAGGCCGTTTAAAAGCATAGAATTATACTGAGTATTAATAGCATTTAAATTGCAAGCCCGATCGTTGGAATACGACTCATAACATTCTCTAAAACGGTCAAGGAAGTCTTTAGCAGGCTCCTTATTTTTGGGGCGAAGTTCAAGGATCCGAGCAAGGTGAGGGATGCCATCGACGTGAATGTGGTGCTAATCAAGCAGGGGCTTCATTGTCCCTGGACTGTGTTCGGCTTCTCAAGTGTGGTCTACAATGTGCACTGCAGACATGACTGACTGTGTGTGTGCCCATGTGAAACTATGCGTAAGTGTCAATGAGAATCTCTCTCTCTCACACACACACACACACACACAGACATGTACACTTTCATACTCTCACTCAAACGCACTCACACATACTCTCTCATACACACACCCTCGTACACAATGTGAGCAATATCAGTTTGAAACCTACATCGAGTGCAGACTGGAGAATGATCGTCGGGGTTACCTGCTGGAGTGTCTCACTCATCTTGTTTCCAATTCTGGAGTTTAATGGGAAGCAATGTGAGGAGAGAAAGGATCAGAAACAGTGGAACAATGAGTACTGCCATCTCAGTGCTGTGTGCCTGTGCTGGATTCAGAGAGGGATTTCCTGTCAATAACATAATCTCTTCAGCAAACACCAACCCCAGTGTTTCCTGTTGCCCTGACCCCCTGCCAACACTCGTGTCTGTAAAATCCCCCCCAAACCCTCACCATTGCAGTAACATCATTGTTTCTGTGCCGCCTCGCTCATTAACAATATCCCACCAATCCAACCCAAACTATTCGACGCTAAACTCAAAAGATCACTCTGCACCCACTCTCTCTCAATTGTCGACTAGAAATTACTGTCTCTCATTGTTACGGCTTTCATATATTGAGGCAAAACTTCCCTTGTCCTCCACCTGTCAGCGGAAATGGGGCAATCACAGAGAAACATCAAAAATACCATTTGGTGGAGGCCATTCGGCCCCTCCAAACTGCACCGCCCACATAAAGGGATCATGGCTGATCACCCAACACAG
>NC_057759.1:3126833-3135726 GCF_004010195.1 Chiloscyllium plagiosum
GTGTGTGTGTTCTCAGTGACAGTGCACTGTTTCAGCAGTTCCTAGTGTGCGTGTTCTCAGTGACAGTGCACTGTTTCAGCAGTTCCTAGTGTGCGTGTTCTCAGTGACAGTGCACTGTTTCAGCAGTTCCTAGTGTGCGTGTTCTCAGTGACAGTGCACTGTTTCAGCAGTTCCTAGTGTGCGTGTTCTCAGTGACAGTGCACTGTTTCAGCAGTTCCTAGTGTGCGTGTTCTCAGTGACAGTGCACTGTTTCAGCAGTTCCGAGTTGTGTGAGTGTGTTCTCAGTAACAGTGCACTATTTCAGCAGTTCCGAGATATGTGTGTGTGTGTTGCAGTTGTATAAGACTCTGGTGCGGCCGCATCTGGAATATTGTGTGCAGTTTTGGTCGCCATACTATCGGAAGGATGTGGAGGCACTGGAACGGGTGCAGAGGAGGTTTACCAGGATGTTGCCTGGTATGGAAGGAAGATCGTATGAGGAAAGACTGAGGCACTTGGGGCTGTTTTCATTAGAGAAAAGAAGGTTTAGGGGTGACTTGATTGAGGTGTACAAGATGATTAGGGGGTTAGATAGGGTTGACAGTGTGACTTTTTTCCCGCGTATGGAGTCGGGTATTACAAGGGGGCATAGCTTTAAAATCAGGGGGGGTAGATATAGGACTGAAGTTAGGGGTAGGTTCTTCACTCAGCGAGTCGTAAGTTCATGGAATGCCCTGCCAGCAGGAGTGGTGGACTCTCCCTCTTTATGGGCATTTAAGCGGGCATTGGATAGGTATATGGAGGATAGTGGGTTAGTATAGGTTAGGTGGGCTTGGATCGGCGCAACATCGAGGGCCAAAGGGCCTGTACTGCGCTGTATTCTTCTTCTATGTTCTTCTATGAATAGGTTTTGCTAATATAGCAGATGCAACAGCGCGAATATTATTTTGTTGCGGTTGTTCCTGGACTACAGAATTAGCGAAAGCAGTAAAATTATTGTGACTACTACATTCAGTAAAACGGGCATATTTAGAGCGGGTAAGCACTGGCTGAAGTAGGGCCCAAAGGTCATTGGCATTACTATCATAAGTTTTAATTGTGGTGTTTAAAAAGTCAACGAACTGCTGATGAGTCTTGTGGCGGTCTGGTGCGTTACTGAGGATGGACATACTTTTGTGGGGCTTCCGTGGGCAATAAAAACAGATAGTGGCGTTAGGGGCAGCAGCTTGTATGTTCGGTAGTTGCAGGCGAGGGAGCGGTCCGAATGTGGGGGCTTCGCTTTCCACATTATAAGAACAAGAATTTAAAGTGGTTTATAATTGCTGCATGAGTTGTTTATTAGAAGATCTGTACTGTTTCAATCTTTGCTGACTGCAAGTGTTGAAAGCAACAGCGTCAGTGAACTGGGGAGGGGATGGGGAAACGGGAGTTTGATTAGTGACTTCTCATTTTGTTTGTTTTGGCGAGATTTTGTTCGATCATATTCATGGTTTAGGACGCCAATAGAGTTCATAGCTCAATCAGCAGTTAGTTAAATTCCCAATTTAGTGGCATTATTCTGCTATGAACACAAAACAGACTCTTTCTGAGTTTTATCGCAATATTGTCTCCACAGTCTAATTAGTTCCTTTGTCTTGGAATTCTTGAAAAGCACAGCATTTCAACTCCCCCTCCCACTCCACCGAGGATATGCAGGTCATTGGACTCATCCACCGCCAAACCACAACAACGCGACGGTCGGAGGAGGAGCGTCTTATCTTCCAACTGGGAACCCTCCAACCACAGGGGATGAACTTGGACTTCACCAGTTTCTTCATCCCCCCTCCCCCCACCTTGTCTCAGCCGAATCCCTCCAGCCCGGCACCGCCTTCCTGACCTGCAGTCTTCTTCTTGACCTCTCCGCCTCCATCCTACTCCGACCTATCACCCTCACCTTGACCTCTTTCCACCTATCACATTTCCAACGCCCCTCCTCCAAGTCCCTCCTCCCTACCTTTTATCTTCTCCTGCTGAACACTCTCTGCTCATTCCTGAAGAAGGGCCTGTGCCCGAAATGTCGAATCTCCTGTTCCCTGGATGCTGCCTGACCTGCTGTGCTGTTCCAGCAATAAAGTTTCAACAATTCTTGTTCCTTTGCCAAATCATTTGCTGGGCTGACTTGATCAATTGAATACTTTTAGGTCCACTAAGTGGCCACTGCTCATCACCCAATGCTTTATTTAGGGAGGCAGAAAATTTTCGAAAGGCTTTCGATTTTTCCAGCAACTTCCCACATATTTTTACTAACGATGAAAACAGGTCTGCCATCTCATCTATGTGATTACCCATATTTAAACAAAATTCCTTATCTCACAATACAACTTCAGTGCCAATTTAAATAATGCCAATCCAACCGAATCAGAGTTTCTCAGCTCTGGGAGGTTCACGACTCTCTCTCTCTCTCTTTGTCTTCAGATCCGTTTCTCAAGTCTGCAATTAGATGTCACTCTCCCCCTTTTCTAATATAGAGTTCTCTTAACCCTTCCCTTGACAAGACCAATCCTTTCGGGATGGAATAGAAAATAGACAGTGAGCGGTCAGGTGAGACACAAATTGAATGAGGAGGAAAACAAAACATATATAAAATACTCACATCTGGCCGTCTATATTCCTCAACCCTCAACAGTGAAAGACTCAAGTCTTTTACACCGCTGTCTACAATCTGTCCATGCCGAACAAAGAGTCCCGGAACCAAATGAAGATCTAGACCCCTTTTGCAGGGCCTCTCGGTTTACGATCGGTCAAAAGAATCACGGTCTGTTTAAAGTACGGTCTGTTTAAAGTAAGGTTACCAGTTTAATAAATTAAGGCAGCCTGGCGCAGATTTTTTACAGAAACACGGAGGTTAAAAGTTTCTCTGTTTCGTGGAAAAATGGCGCAATTATATTCGAAAATTATGTTTTATTTAAGAGACTGTACAGCCTTAATTACAAGAAAAGACCAGTCACATATAATAAGGTGACATGATTTGCAGCAGGTTAATCCAATGATATTTCCTGGGAAAGGGTTCTTAATTACAAGAAAAGTCCGATCAATTGTAATATGGTGACATGATTGACAACAGGCTAATCCAATGATATTCCCTGGGAAAGGGTTCTTACTTTACGTAGATCAACATCTCATGCCGGCAGTTTAAGGTTAGTTGGAATACCAAATCGCTACTTTATGATTCATAATATGATAAATCCGTTGTTCTCTCTTATCTCTAAATACAACCAACTTAGCAAAGCATCAGTTCAGGTTCACAGAGTCAAATCGTTACTTGCAGCCCTTTTGTTGCGTTATTTAAAATTGAAAAGCCATTTGTGGTGAATAAAAATCTACATATACTTGTTGATTCTGACAACAGCCTAAATTCAAATTTTAGATCCTCAAGTGCATTCACCGTAACCATGCCTCTCATGATCTTATACTTTTCGATAGCATCCTTCCTCAGTCTCCTAAGCTTGCAAGGGAAAAAGGCCTCATTTGTCCAACCTCTCCCTCTAACTCAGTTCATTGAGTCATGGCAAGATTCTTGTAAATTTCTTCTGCACTCTTTCCAGTTTAACAACATCCTTCCTATCGTAAGGTGATCAAAACTAAACACAGTGCTCCAAGAGCAGCCTCACCAACGTCCTGTACAACTGCAATGTAACTTTGCAGCTTCTATACTCAATGCCCTGATCGAGGAAGTCCAGTGATTCAAAAGCGTTCTTTACTGCCCTGTCTACCAGTCTCTCCATTTTCATTGAACCGTGGACCTGAATTCCAAGGTCCCTCTGAACCACTAAACTTCTTCTGGCTCTACAGATCACCTTGGAACTCCTAACTTGATTTGATTATCCAAAATGCAAGATCTCAAACTTAATCTATATTAAACTTCATTTGCCATTTCTCAGACCATTATCCCAAGGTGGGATCAAAGTCCTACTACAATTTCTGATAAACTTTCCCACTGTAAACAACACCTCCTATTTTAGTGTCACCTGCAAAATTACTCATCATGCCTTGTGCATTCTCTTCTAATGATATGGATAACAAACAGAGATCCAGAAATACTAAGAAGTCTTTCTCGCTCATCTATCCCAGTAGTTTGCATTACATATCACAAGCCTCCATTTTCTGTACATCTGGAATACAACCCTGGGTCTGTGTCACACCACTCCCTCACCATTGATTCCTTGCTGCACAGCTACCATTCTGGTGTATCTATGCTGCACTCAAATTCACACGGACTCCACAAGTCTATATTCTTTCTTGTCTTTCTATGTTTAAGTAGTGAATATCACTGCTGTGCTAACATGAAATGGCTGCCGTGAACAGACGTAAAATAGCTAAATTGCAGATAGCTAGCTTTGCAGATTAAAATACAATTTACACTTTGTGCATTATCACTTCTCAGCCTTCTACAGATGAAACATGGTGTGATATGAACCGAATTTGTTTGGTTGTCAGACTGAGGAGTGACAATATAAACTAAATGTTACACTTTAAACAGCGTCAAGAAACAGCGAACGCATCAGTCTGGTGCATGTGTATTTTTTTGGCATCGCTGCATTGTAGGAATATCAGCAGAAGCAGAATACTGAGAACTCTATCAGAAAAGATGAGCACTTTTCAATTCATTAAGTTGCAAATTCCACAATCTGTTTGAAGCAAACGCCCTGAGATAATTAAATGTGACTGACCAACTTCTGAAACTACAAGAAGGCAGCGCGATCGGAATATACAAAATCAAACTTCTCAGTTCAGCTACTGAATTCTAGCAATAAGGCCTTGTGTGGACAAAAGTATCAGAGTTCTTAGTGAGAGTCAGGCTCGTTCATTCATGGAAACAGAATTTACCACACACCACACAGACATACAATGGCTTCTAACAGTCCGCTGTTTAAAATAAAAATAAAACATTGGCTCTGCAAATAAACAAAGTCCTTGGACCAATAGGTCTATGTGAGGAATTGAGTGCGACAATGGGTCAGAGTGAGGGATTGAGTGGGAGGAAGTGAGTGCAACAATGAGAGATAGAGTGTTACAGTGAGAGAGTGAGAGTGACAGTGGGGAATGAACCTGACAGTGGAGAAGGAGTAAGCCAGCGTAGGAAAACATGTGACAGTGGGGGAGTGAGAACATCAGTGAGGGAGTGAGTGTGACAGTAAGGGTGTGAGAATAGTTGTGAAGGAGTGGCAGTGGGTGAAAGAGAGTGAGGCTGAGTGACAAATGGTGAGAGTAAGAGAGATGGATGTCTAGTTGGAGTGAGGTAGTGACAGTGACTGAACGAGTGAGAGCGAGAGTCAGGGAGTGAGTGTGCGTGTGATGGATTGAGAATGTGGGATAAGACTGAGAGTGAAAAAATGTGTGAGGGAGTAAGCGTGAGAGCATGCGAGTGAGAAAGTGGAAGGAAGTGTGTCTATGAGGGAGTGAGTATGACTGTGAGCGAGTGTGTGCTACCATAATAGAGTATGTGCGTGAGGGAATGAGTAAGATGACTGTAAAGGAATGAGAGAGAGTGTGATGCAATGAGACAGAATGTGATGAGTAAAAGAGAGTGTGATGGACTGAGGGAGAACGACGGTTAGGGAGTGAGATTCACGGCGAGGGAGTTGCAGAGACAGGAAATGAGTGACAGTGTCAGTGCCGGACTGAAAGTGACAGTGAAGAAGTGTGAGGGAATAAGATTGTGAGGGAGCGAGAGTGAGATGATAAGAGTGACAGAGTGAGTACAACTTTGAGGAACTGAGTGCGACTCTGAGGTAGTGAATGTGACTGTGAGAAAGTGAAAGAGTTTTACACAGTGAGAGTGAGTGTGATGGAGTGAGAGTGACGGTCAGGCAGTGAGAGTGGTAGTGAGCGAGTAAGATTGGAAATGAAGGAGAGTGAGGTAGTGAGCGTCAGGAGGTGGGGTGACTGTGAAGGTGTGAGAGTGACATTGAGGAAAAGAGAGTGTGAGAGAAAAAGGGAGGGATTGACAGTGAGGTTGTGATAGTGAGAATGAGGGTATGAGAATGAGAGAGTGACCGTGAGATTGTAGAAATTACAGTGAGTGTGATAAGAAAACTTTGATGCAGAGTACATGGGGACACTTGAATTTTGAAATATTAAACAAATTCCATCAAACGCTATTACATGATTTTCTTATAACACGGGATTGCATGAAATCTGAACTATTGTGTTATAGCAGAACCGACAGTTTGCATAAATGAGACTTTTTGTCATATTGGCAGGATATGCCAAATGGGTTCGAACAGAGCTCAAGCTGTGCCCTCAAATTATTACAACTTAACTGGGACTGCCATAGTGTTAAAGGTTTAGATGGAGAGGAATTTCTAATGTGTGTACAAAACAATTTTCTGATTCACTATGTGGATGTACCTACTAGAGAAGGTGCAAAACTTGACCTAGTCTTGGGAATAAGACAGGGCAGGTGACTGAGGTGTCAGTGGGGGAGCACTTTGGGGCCACCGACCATAAAATTCTATCTGTTCTAAAATAGTGATGGAAAAGGATAGGCCAGATCTAAAAGTTGAAGTTCTAAATTGAAGAAAGGCCAATTTTGACGGTATTAGAAAAAAAACTTTTGAAAGTTGATTGGAGGCAGATGTTCGCAGGTAAAGGGCCGGCTGAAAAATGGGAAGCCTTCAAAAATGAGATAACAAGAATCCAGAGAAAGTATATTCCTGTCAGGGTGTAAGGGAAAGCTGGTAAGTATAGGGAATGCTGGATGACTAAAGAAGTGTAGGGTTTAGTTAAGAAAAAGAAGGAAGCATATGGCAGGTATAGACAGGATAGATTGAGTGAATCCTTAGAGTATAAAGAAAGTAGGAGTATACTTAAGAGGGAAATCAGAAGGGCAAAACGGGGACATGAGATAGCTTTGGCAAATAGAATTAAGGAGAATCCAGAGGGTTTTTACAAATATATTAAGGACAAAAAGGTAACTAGGGAGAGAATATGACTCTTCAATATTCAGCAAGACGGCCTTTGTGTGGAGCCACACAAAATGGGGGAGATACTAAATGAATATTTTGCATCATTCTTTGCTGTGGAAAAGGATATGGAAGATATAGACTGTAGGAAAATATATGGTGACATCTTTCAAAATGTCCAGATCACAGAGGAGGAAGTGCTGAATGCCTTGAAACGGTAAAAAGTGGATAAATCCCCAGGACCTGATCAGGTGTACTGGAGAACTCTGTGGGAAGCTAGAGAAGTGATTGCTGGGCCTCTTGCTGAGATATTTGTATCATCGATAGTCACAGGTGAGGTGCGGAAGACTGGAGGTTGGCAAACGTGGTGCCATTGTTTAAGAAGGGTGGTAAAGACAAGCCAGGGAACTATAGAGCAGTGAGCCTGACCTCGTTGTTGGGCAAGCTGTTGGAAGGATTTCTGAGGGACAGGATGCACATGTACATCCTCAGGAGAATTCATACTCTCAACAAACAGTATTTCAACTCCATCTCAAACATCAAAAACTGTAAGTACAACAAAGTTTTATCAACCCACCTCCCTAACCAGCGCTCCTCAAACATTCCAGTAGATTCCCCCGGCCTCTGGAACTGTTCGGACGTCATTAGCCATGCGCTGGTGCAGCCACCATCCCCACGCAGATTGATGCTGTCACTTCTGCCCCAATCATGGCCGCTTCCACAGCCACTTCCGCCCCTCACAATTCCTCATGCACCACCCGTGACATCACTTCCGCCCCTCACATCATCGCTGATGTCACACGCTCAGTGACTTCCGCCCCCCCACTGCCATGTTTGCCACCACTTCCACCAACACCACACACCTGCATTCTGCTGACACCCCCCCCACCCCACAGATCCCACTGCCACCATCCCCGCCTGCCAGAACCCTGAGGGGAAGAACACCCCTGCTCATAACTCCACCCCAATTCCCCCCACCACCACATCCACTCTAGTTATTGGCTCCGCCCCCAGTCCCAGCTCCACACCCACACCAGATCTCAGCTCCCAGCCCTGCTGAGTTTTCACCATTCCCCCTGACCTCCCCATCATTGAGGACGAATGATCACTCCTCAGCAAAGGCCTCACCTTTATCCCCCTCCGCCCACGCATCAATGAATTTAATACATGCCGTGACGTCGAACACTTCATCCGCCGCCTCTGCCTCCGAGCTTACTTTCACAATCAGAACTCCTTCCCACCTTCCAAGAACCCCTTCGCCCACCTCCAACACACTGCATCCACCTGGACACCGCGTGCTGGCCTATTACCCGCCCTCGACCTCTTCATTTCCAACTGCTGCCGGGACATTAACTGTCTCAACCTGTCTACCTCCCTCCCCCACTCCAAACTCTCACCCTCACAACGTGCAGCCCTCCAATCCCTCTGCACCAATCCCGACCTCACCATCAAGCCAGCAGATAAAGGGGGTGCAGTGGTAGTCTGGCGCACTGTCCACTACACCAATGAAGACAAACTCCAACACGAGGACACCTCTTCCTGCCACCCCCATCACCAAACCATCATCTCCCAGACCATACAAAACCTCATCACCTCAGGAGATCTCCCACCCACAACTTCCAACCTCATAGTTCAGGAACCCCACACTGCCCGGTTCTACCTCCTTCCCAAGATCCACAAGCCTGACCACCCTGGCCGACCCATTGTCTCAACATGCTCCTGCCTCACTGAACTCATTTTTACCTACCTCGACACTGTCCTATCCCCCCAGTCCAGGTATCCCCCACATACGTTCGAGACACCACCCACGCCCTACACCTCCTCCAAGACTTCTGTTTCCCCGATCGCCAATGCCTCATCTTCACCATGGATATCCAGATCCTCTACACCTCCATCCGCCATGACTAGGGCCTCCAAGCCCTCCGTTTCTTCCTCTCCCGACGTCCTCAGCAGTACCCTTCCACCGACAC